>NW_027397081.1:33554036-33652065 GCF_003265705.2 Callorhinus ursinus
TCTTCTTCTTCTTCTTCTTCTTCTTCTTCTTCTTCTTCTTCTTCTTCAAGATTTTATTTATTTATTTGTCAGAGAGAAAGACAGAGATGCAGCACAAGCAGGAGGAGCGACAAGCAGAGGGAGAATCAGGACACCTGTGGAGCAAGGAGCCCTATAAAGGGCTTGATTCCAGGACCCTGGGATCATGACCTGAGCCAAAGGCAGATGCTTAACAGACTGAGCCATCCAGGAGTCGCATTTTCTTCTTTTAATTGTGATTAACAGGGTCTAAATTTAGGGTTCTTGTTTGAATTCAGGCATGATAAATATACACACAGTTATTGATAAACAGGAAGTGCTTTCAGTACATCTAGTCTCAGTTATTTATAGCATTTTTCCAACAACTTCACGGAGATTGCTGCAAATCCATCATTCAAATACCTTATCTGGAGTATCCTGTGTGATTGCACATAGTGAGGCAGAATATGTTTAACGCTTGAATTTTACTTCTCTGACTTTTATTAGTCAGCCATTAGTCTAATCTGTAGAATTATCTTTATGTCTTTGCAAATGCTAATTCATTTCCTGTCCCCATATACCTCATAGGAAACTTCCATTGAATAAGACCTGACTACGGAAGCTGGATTTCTTCTTTAAAGACATACAATGAACTTTTAATGTATCAAGTAAAATACTAAATGTTAGGAATGAGAAGTTGAGGGGTGCCTGGGTGGCTCAGTTGTATAAGCGTTGGCCTTCAGCTCAGGTCATGATGCCAAGGTCTTGGGATCAAGCTGCACATCGGGCTCCCTCCAGGGAGTCTGCTTCTCTTTCTCTCTATCTCTCCCCTTCTACCCCTTCCCCCTGCTAGTTTTCTCCCAAATAAATAAAATCTTAAAAAAAAAAGGAATGAGAAGATGAAAAGAAACACTCTCTTCCTTTGATTTATTGGAAGTCAAATCCCATCTTTTATACACTACCTTGTGACCACTTTTTTAAAAATAATTTTTATTGTTATGTTAATCACCATACATTACATCATTAGTTTTTGATGTAGTGTTCCATGATTCATTGTTTGTGCATAACACCCAGTGCTCCACGCAGAATGTGCCCTCTTTAATATCCATCACCAGGCTAACCCATTCCCCCCACCCCCTCCCCTCTAGAACCCTCACTTTGTTTTTCAGAGTCCATCGTCTCTAATGGTCCGTCTCCCCCTCCGACTTACTCCCCTTCATTCTTCCCTTGTGACCACTTTTTAAAAATCATTTTTATGGATTCCTGTCTGCTATACATTCCTTAAATGTTAACCCTCACAGAGTTTGACCTCAGTCATCTTTTTTTCTCTTTCAAAAAATAGCTGTGTGTACATTTCTATTGTGATTTAATAAGCATATATAAATAATAACTGACAACTAAATTTCTATCTCAGTCTATTTGTAGTCTGATATACTTAACAGTTTACAAAACATTTACACTTAGATATACTACAGACATTTCAAGCTAACATAGCTAAAGGAAAACTCTTACCCTCTTTCACATTATTCTTCCTCCTCATGCATTCCCCATCTCAGTAAATAAAGCTTTAATCCATAGGTTCCCTTAATCCAGTAAAACTAAATTCACTCTTTTTCATTCTTCCAGTCTATTCACCAAATCCTATCAGTTTTTTCTTCTTATTCTCTTTCAAATCTCTCTCCACACTTCTTACTATTAAAGGTCAAGCCTGTGTTACTTCTTTCCTAGATTGGTACATTATCTTTTTAATTGCTTCTCAGAATTGAAATTTAATTCCTTCTCCAATTCGTCCTTCATTCTGCTATCAGAATGTTGTTTCTAAAGGATTAATTGACTAGCTTTATTGCTAGAAATCCTTCATTGCCTTCAGGACAAAACATAGCATAGTATAATATAACATGGTCTTAAATTCTGACTGTTATCCTTCTCTCTAATGTGCTAGGGAAATGAGACATACAGAATGTTTGCTAAGTCCAGAAAACACCATATCTCATGAGATAGGTACATGACAAATGGCTTATTTATAACGTATATGAAGCATATGAAGACATGATTTCAATAAAGGGATGATATCGTATTATATCACATGTATGATCATTTTAATATACTAAGAATCTGAAGCCATCATTTTATATTTTTATTATCTCTATAAGATTTTAAGTTGCAAAATGTTTATCTTTGTACTAATTAGAATTAATTATAAACTAACATAATACAAGCAGCACCTGACATCTTTTTTAAATGTGTGAAAAATTTATTAGGTATTCATTCTTCCGCTCTTAAAAATAGGCTTTTATTTACATTTCATATTCCCTAAGGTTGAAATAAATATCACGGGAAAAAAAGATAAATATAAAATCATGGAAAATTAAGTAACACCTTTACCTGGTGATAGAAGTGGGAACAGGCCTATCAACTTTGTTAGCCTGCATTAATTCAGTCATAAAAGAAAGTATGTGACTTCACCATAGTTATCTGCAGTAACTTAATTCCTACAGACTACCTCAGGATAACAGATTGGAAACATTTGTATAAAACTTCCATTTTCCACAGACTTTTTTTTTTCCAGAAACCCTGAAGTGTTTTTCTTTAAGCTATTAAAGTTACACCAGCTTTTGTACCCTATTACCAGAAAGTAACAAGATTTTCTTCACTTTTAAACTCAATATCTAAAGAATATTAATGTATTGTGCAGCAATTATTTACTCCAATTAAGATAAAAGGTATACAGTTCAAAAGATTTAACATTGCATTCAAATATGTTAGACAAATGGATATATTTTAGGATTAAATCTATTTAAGTTCTACTAGCCTGATAGGCAGGAAAGCAAGGGGTACTACAATTCTATTATTTTGGAGTTAAACTTTAAATACTAAGCACATACATTCCTGTAAAGATTAAGAAGCATTTCATTTAGTACTTTGTTTGCCATATGGAGTTGATTATTTCTAAATTTGATAAAATCTTATAGAGTAAGTCTCATCAGTTCCAGGGGAGAACCCTAAAGCTTTAACCTGAATGTCTCAGAATGGTGCTACATGTAAATTAAGTTAAGGTGTAGGCATTTCTATAGATTTTAATTCTCAGGGAAATAACTTCCTGCAATATTTTTTTCCTATAATAAATGACCTGTAATATGTTTCCTGTAGGGAATCCATAGCCAGCAATATCAGAATGAGTATAAAATTTAATGTAATCATATACATTGTTTTTGAATTTTAGTATATTTAGTAAATGTTATTGAAATCTTATGGAATTTAAATATTGTTTTATAATCCATGATCACAATAATGAGTGGTATAGGTCATATATAAGGAAAGTGAATCTTTTATCTCCATATTTGTTAAAAAAATATATAGGTCAAACATTTCTTCAAACTTCATTTCCTCAGAGGGAACTTTCCTGAACATCCCAATTACCCTCCTTTGTCACTGGTTATTCCTTTACCCTGTCTTAATTTTCTTTTCAGTACTCATTTTTACTGACAATATATTATATGTTAATTAGCTTATTCTGAATCTAACTAGAAAAGATTTTGAATTACTACTGTATCTCTAGTACTTTTCTCAATCAATATCTGTTAACTGAATGCATAAACTCATGATAATATATTTTCAAGAGCCCTTTATTTGGTTAGACAACATTGGTTGGTATGACTGTTAATAATGGCAAAATGTCGGGGCACCTGGGTGGCTCAGTCATTAAGCTATCTGCCTTTGGCTCAGGTCATGTTCCCAGGGTCCTGGGATCGAGCCCTGCATCAGGTTCCCTGCTCCGTGGGGAGTCCGCTTCTCCCTCTCCCACTCCCCCTGCTGTGTTCCCTTTCTTGCTATGTCTCTCTCTGTCAAATAAATTAAAAAATCTTTAAAAAAAATAATGGCAAAAGGTGAAAGACTATTGATACTCAGTAACCTTGTTTATAAAATAAAATATTAATAATGTCATTTACTAGGGTTGTTGGTTTAACATAACAAATGAGCCCAGATGAAAATACTCTATACAATGCTCAAGTTTACTAAGATTGTTATCATTATTGGTCTGACTTCATTTTGAACCAGTGACTTAAACTAACTTTGAACTTGATCACATTCTTTAAACTATTTTGTCTTCCAAAAAGAGGATACAAATCTAACTGCCTTAGATATCTTTATTCAATTCATAGATCATCAATTATGTAACTAAACATATAAACAAAAAATTGATTGGAAAAGATTTAAAAATTGGACTCTCTCTCATCTCTATAGAACTAATCACTTTCCTTAGAGGCATATATTTTCTGAAGATTTATAATATATGTATATATGTTATATTAATCATCAAAAGAAGCCAGAGGTGGGGGAAATAGATTGCTGAAGTAGGTCTAAACATGAATTCCTGAGTAATGAAGAATGCTCTACCAGTTTAGATGCCTGAAGAAAACAAGAATGAAGGATTGGTATCAAAGAGGTATATAGAAAAGAAAATTTATGTATCTATGGGTGTGATCACAAAATACGTAGATCTTTGCTTTTCATAGTAATGTTCCTCAGAGATATTCAGAGAGAAGACCTTCAACAATGAATGACCATGACCCATTCCATAGATGTCAGCCAACTTCAATCTGTAGCCACCTTAGCCCCATGTTGTATGATGGGCCCAAGAACAGAGTGACCATGGTGGCAGGGATAACCTGAGCCCAACAGGAATGAGTGGACCTCTCAACAAAGATGGTGGAGATACTGTCACTGCTGCATATAAGATTTGCCAACAACAAAGACCAAAACTGAGTCTTCAATATGGCACAATTCCTTGAAGAGATAAGGTCTCAAGTTGGCTACATAGGACTTCTACCTTATTGGAAGGTACAAATGCTTATCTTTATCAACTTCTGTATTTATTCAGAATATGGATTTATCTTTCCTGCCTGGGTTACCTCTTCCTGCATGACCACCCAAAGGCTTACAAAATACCTAACTTACTGATATGTAATTCTGCATGACATTGCCTTAGACCAAAGGACCTATTTTCTAAGAAAGTAGCTATTACCACAAGGACATGAACACAGAATACATTGGTAATACTATGTTCTTCATTAAGACAGCCAGCCTAATAGTGAATTGGCCTACAAAACCCTAGGTTAAGATGATAACTCGGAGGAAATACCCATCAAAGTTAAAATCCTGCCTTTTTGGATATCTATATTTGCTCAATCATTGATTAATACAGCTCCTGTAACATATTGGGTCTCAGAAACAAGGGGTTCAGTAGGATTGATTTCTTCTACCTTAACTTTCAGTGTCCTTGTATGAGTTATGAGTCCACTATTTTCACCAACTCAGACTTTGCTATGTTAAAGGCCTAGTTACTAGGGGAGAAATACTTCCAACAAGGATTATAATAAGGATTCCTCTAAGCATGAAGCTGCAAATGTATCTAATTCACTGTGGGTCCCTTGTGACAGTAAGCTAGTGTTCATGTTACTATGAGGCACTAGGCTTGCTCTTCTGGAAACAGGACAATAAAAGTATGGAGGAGTCTGCTTGGAACCCAGGAGGTTCACAGACATCTCTGCCTGCTCTGCTTGGCCCACTGAGCCAGTATATGGGAAAGGCAAAGGCAAGGCTGGCAAGGCTGGCAAGGCAAGGCTACTAAAGTTTTAGACCTCTCAAGAATAAAGGTCTGGGGTCACTCCACTAGTAGAGCACAAAAACTAGCCAAAGTACTGGCTAAGAGTGAGGGAAATGTAAAAGAGCAATAGAACAGAGAGACGATGGATATTGATAATGGTGTCAGGACAGATCAGATAAAGCAGCAGATGCTGTAGCTTGCTTCACAGATCCTTATTCCTTAAATCTTTCAGACATTGAGGCAAGCTAACACCTTAAAGGAGACTATAGATAATTGGATTTTACCTCTGCCTTTTCCTGCTCTGCTCAGAAAGGAAATGAAAGTATACTGTCCTCACCCTTATAGGAGACTCTATACTGTAGTATGAAAGCCAGATATGAAAAGCAGTAGTGTATCTCTGCAGTTCTAGAGTTGGAACATATCATTCTTCCCACAGTCACCACTTCAGATCTTCCAGGCCTTACCAGTGGTTTATTGTAGCTGCCACTCTAGTGATTTGATCTGTGTGGGATCTCACATACTCCATTCAAGGACAACTTTACAACTCTTTGACTCAAGCCTGCATTTTCTACCCAGGAGATTTCCTAAGGATGACTCCATGGGTGTGCTTGGTTTTCACATATGCACAACCTAAAAGTAGTCTTGTGCTAACACCCAGTGGAGTGACACTTTTATTAATGGGAGATGGGAAACCATGGTTAAGTTCTTCTGCCTTTCTCACCCTATGATAGTCAGGCCTATATAAACTGAAAAGCAGTATATTTGGATTCTATAGGGGCATCCTAAGGGATTAAAAAAAATCATTTAGTAGTAACCAGCTCATTAAAATATTCTCTAACATAGTTTACTTTCCTGTCTCTCATTTCTGTTCCCTGGGATTGCAGTACCTAAAAAAAAAAAAAAAAAAAAAAAAATAGCAATTAAACACTCTGCCCCAGACTTTGCTTTCTGGGGACCCCAGGCTAAGATAAAAATCCTTTTTTGAATTGCATGATATTTCTCAAGTAAGAAGAGAGCAATGAAAATTAGTTTGAAGATGTAAAAACTGAACAGAAATAGCACTGGTATTCTCTACTAAATGATTATGTATGGACTTTATATTCAGAACAACATTCTGCTTTTAAATAGATTATTGCTATTTTTCTAATTTTATTACTTATGTAATAATTTAAGACCCAAATAGTAGGCATATACACTATGCTTCTTCTGGCTGATCAAAATCTGTGAATGATGGTCATATTTAGCACCTTTTTTGGGTAAAGATTTTATTTATTCATTTGACAGAGAAAGAGCACAAGCAGGGGGAGAGGTAGAGGGAGAAGCAGACCCCCTACTGAGCAGGGAGCCCGAAGCGGGGCTCAATCTCAGGACCTTGGGATCATGACCCAAGCCAAAGGCAGATGTTTAACTGACTGAGCCACCCAGGAGACTCTAGCACCTATTTTTTATAATATTTTTAAGATTAAGTAACATCATGGAATAACTTTTTATTTAGAAAGTTATGAGCATACTAAATTTCCCAATACATTTTTTGAAAGAAAACCTCACGAATTCTTTTCATATGCACTCTATTATATTACTAAGTAAGAAATCTAAGAAGTGAAAAAAATATGTCTGAGTTCTGGGAGTGAATATGCCCAGATATAACTAAAGATATAAATGCAGGTTAAATTTTGAAATTTAAGAGGAGGACACTAGTTTCAAACCCCTCATGCCATACAAACTTGTCTATCTTATTTTTTTAAGGTTTTTCTATTTTAAAATTAATCCCTCTTTCCTCTCTCACTTGCCCTTGCTCTCACTCTTGCTCTTTGATCCCTTGCACTACCACACTCTCTCTGGCAAAGGGTCTGCAGTAGAAATATGACAACACCAGAATTTTCCTAAATTCCTTCTGTGGTGATATCATCTCTTGGCAGACTCCATGTCACAGAATGGATGTCTTGCTGCAAAATTCATAAAAATATTACTTTAGTTGAATCCCCGTGTTAAAATAACGCATGTCATAAAATGTGTATAGGATCTACAGTATTGTAGGGAATTCGAGTGGGAGCAAACTATCTCTGATGATAAACTTTCATTAATCATAGGTGTCACTATTAGTAAATAAAAGAACATTGAGGTTCCCTAAAGCAGGAACAACGAGAGAGGAGGAAAGTTAAAAGATATATATGACAAAATCAGATACTCTTAAGACTAAGCCTGATACTCTAAAATATTAAATTGTGCTCGAAATCTTTAGAGGGATAATATTTCATTGTTTTAACAGCTTCGCTTTGTCATGTTTACATGCTTACACACCAGAATAAATAATGTTCTATTACAATAGAGAGCTGATTTTTATCCAGTTACATGACTCTCTCGAGTAATGAAAACTGACCTAAACATCATTTAACCTAATTCTTGGCTGAGTTACCTGTAGTTTAGCAAGTAGCATACAAAGAATAGCTGTTTGATTGGCACCTACATGCTCCAACAAGAATGTCTCTAAATTCAGAGAAATCCAAACAAAAAGAAACTATTGAGTTGTACCAGTGCATTAAAAGAAAAAGAAAAAGGAAAATAAAATTGCATTAAAAGAAAAAGAAAAAGGAAAATAAAATGTATTTAGCAAAAAGAGTAAATAAAATATTTTTTATCTTTTTCAAGTCATAAAGTAGGTTTTTTAGGGCTTTCTTCTCTTGTATGATAAAAGCTATATAGTATTGATATTCTGTTGAGATTTGCAAATGATATTCTAACATTTTTATTTGTTTTCTATAATGAAACATTTTTAGACTTTGAGTCTTTATAATAATGCTCATTTTCCCATTTTTCAGTATCTGTCAACTAATTCCCATAGACTTTGTTGTTGTTGTTAATTACATGATTGATCATCTGAGGTGGGGGAAGGAGGAGGGATTCTTTCCAGTATGGCATTTAGCAAAAATCAGGATGTGTGGAGTTTTGGTAACATGGCTGTATAGATTCTCACTAATCTTGTCTCTTAGTTTAGTGCGCACAGAGGGGCTATATTTTCACAATTCTATGTAATTAAATTGGTACCCTATGACTAGTTCTGGGCAATAGAACGTGGAGAGTAGTGTATACCCTACTTTGTCCTAATCCCTAAAATTTCCTGTAAGAGCCTTGGCTAGGGACTTAACCTCATCCTTATGACTACAAGTAAAGGATTCCAGATGTCAAAGCCACAGAGTAGAAAGATAAAGAGTCCAGAATAACTACTAGATGAAATGTTCTCAGGAAATATTCCCCACTAGCATCAGAGAGTTAAATTAGGAACAAAAATTAAGAAAAATCTTGCATTTGGTTAATCCACTGAAGTTTGGAAATTCATTTTAGCAGCCAATGGTAAATGCCTTCATGATTATAGAGTCAAATACAGTGATCCTGAAGGCCAAGTATAGTTATCAGATCTATACAATAGGGCAAGTTGATATGCATAACTCTTCATTTAATTTCAGTCATCTCAGATACATTCACCTAATGAAGTGCCATTGAACAGAAACGGGATATTCGACTCTGATTGATGGGGTCTATAAAAATCTGAACATGTGAACTATGGAATATCATAATCCCTATGGGGACCTGAAATTCAGTTTCTTCTCTAATTTCCAGAAATACAATTGAGATCATTTATCTCTCAGGAGGCAACAAGTTACCTCTGTCTTCCACTACTACTCTGCCCAGTCTTTGTAGAGCTTCAATTTCCAGCTATTTGGAAAATAGAGATATTGATTATTGTGAGAAGAGCTATTTTTAACAATTGTATGAGGATACACTGAAAACATTAGTGATATACTAAAAACAAGCTATATTTTTTTGCAATAAAAAAAGAAAAGCAATTAGGCATTCTGCAGAAAGTGTAGAGATAGCATACAAGAAAGTTACAAAAAACATATTTGAGGCAAGGTAAAATATGTAATGATTACAATAATTGATGGAGTTTAGAAAAAAGACATTTAACTGAAAGGCCGTGAATATTATACATAGAATTGGACCTATAGAGAAAAAAAATTAGTACATTGCTTGTTCTGCAATTAATAAATACATACATACAAATAAATATCTTTGGTAATACTGTTTTTGTTTTTCCCTTTTTAGAATTAACCTATAATATAACACACTGAAGACAAAAATATTACCAGATCATAAGTGTTTTTAACCTGGATGATGTGGAAGCAAAGATATAATTGCAAAAGTTGGGGAAAAAAAGGGAGGAGTAGAGGTAGAGACAAGAATAGTATTGCTAATATCTTCATATTTATATAGAGATAAATCAAAGGATGCTGGATAATTAAGAAGTTAATAGTTGTAAAGGGAAGTTGATGGAAGGATATTGGAAATAATGTAAGGGTTTCACAGTTTCATCTTTCATAGTTAAGAGTCAATAGACAATGTCTAGAATTAATGCAAGAAATAATGGCCTAGGTATGCTATTTAACATTATTGAAGTAACCAAGAGGAGAAAATAAATTGTTATATCTGTTTATTTCCCAGTATGGGGAAATTTGAAAACAGACTTCTGTTGTTTATTATTGCTTTTGGTACTTATTTTTTTTAACTATATGCATGTTTACTTTTTTTCCCTTTCTTTCTTTCTTTTTCTTTTTTTAACAAGGCATAGTAATGGGAAGAGGAGAGAATAAAAGACTTAAAGAAAAGAGTAGTTATAAAAAAGTATTGACCAGAAAGCGGGTTGCCTGATAAGACAAAACATGGCACATTTAGACACCTCCAACTAACTTCTGAGCGTAGATGGAAACACAGGTGGACAGGTAATCAGTGTGGGGAGAGCTCCCACTTTTGCATGACATTTGAGTGAGCCCTCTTGGTTGATGGATAAATGGAAGAGCAAAAATTACTTTTAACTCACTGAAAGTGACCTATTCTTATATATTTTGTTATAAGAAGCGAGTTTTGGGAGAGGCAGTAGGCAAATTTTCATAGAAGCCAAGGGGTATCCTGGTTGGAAAGAGATTAAGACATTCTTGATGTTTCATGTTATTACATACTTTTCACAAAGAATTGCATTCCCTTTCAAAACCATAAGCACTGTATTTTATAAATTCCTCTACAGGGACACCTGGCTTCTCAAGTTATGGTGAATATTCACCTCATCCTTACAGTAATCCAACAATTATTGACTGATAAGATCTTGGCATCTGATAATCAACAACTTCTCTGTGGTCATTTTTTACCAGAATCTGCTACACTAAATAACTTGTCACTGTGCAGAGACCATGAATAGAGATGGCTTCTAGGAGCTTTGTAATTTCCCTTTGTTAATTAGGTTACTATACTGGATATCTCCCCCTCTGATGGTCTTCATGTTTTCACCTACATCCCACTATTTTGGGAATCCATCAACATTTGCTGTATAGTCACTTCCCCTTATTATATAGTGGATATACAGCAGGAATACTCAACTTTCCATTTGAGCATGCAGAACCAAAATAAGTGTCTTTATGATATGCCAGATCTAAGAAGAAATGGGGTACTTTCTTTATCTTGCTGTCAATATCTGTTCTGCTACCATTTTCACTTTAATGTGGCCAGCTCATGTAGTTGTAGTTACAGTGTTTGTTAGGGCTGACTCTTCCCAGAATCCCATATTGAAAGACCAACACAGATTTTCTCTGCCCTTGGTTTCTTTGAACTTATTCTGGGATTCTCTAATGTAGCTCTCCAATATATAAGCCCTCTTTTACATCATTTTACAGCCAATGAAGAATTGTTGTTGTTTTTTTTTTTTTGTATGTTATCTGTATAGTAAGAAAATCGTTCTATGTATCCTATTCTTTCCCCATTCTATAATTTTTGGTTAAATTCTGCACTCTGATTTCAAAGATCTCTGCTAATGATCAAAGTAATGTTTTTGAAATGAAAGGAACACAAAAACTAAATCAACTGCCCAATTTTTGCTTTGAAAGTCAGTTTTTAAGACTTGTTTTGAAAATCAAACTATTTTTTTTACTTTTTATTTTGAATGAGTTATTTTGTATTCATATGCTCCAGTTTTACACATAGTTAACAGAAAGAAAAAAGCATCATCATTTTAGTTCACATTAAATAACAAAAAAAAACAAAAAGTTGACATAATGTTCAATATAAGATAAATAATTTGGTCTAGACTTCTGAAAGAGATGACAATGGGTATTTAAAAAAAAATACTATTAACTGAATTGGGCTCATGCAAGCCAGAAAGTTCAAATGAACTATAGGAATTAAGTAAAACACTCCCTAAAAATGTGATGCAGTAACAATAAACTTTTGGGGAAACAGTACATAGTAGTTGTAATCAGCAATGGGGTAACTGAACACAAAAGATTTATATTAATTATGAGGCTGATATAAGAATCAGGGATTCCATTGTCTGGGTATACCATGGTTTATTTATCCATTTACCTACTGAAGGACATCTTGGTTGTTTCTAAATTTTAAAAAATTATGAATGAAGCTGCTCTAAATATCTGTATACAGTTTGTTGTGCAAACATAGATTTTCAATTCATTTTGGTAAATACCAAGAAGTACAATTACCAGATTATGTGTTGAGAGTATCTTTAGTCTGTAAGAAACTACTAAACTGTTTTCCAAGTGACAGTATCATGTTGCCTTCCCACTAGCAATTAATGAGAATCCTGTTGATCTACATTTTTGTCAGCATTTGGTGCTCTCAGTGTTTTCTTTTCAGCCATTCTAATAGTTGGGTGGTGGTACCTTATTATTGTTTTAATTTGCAATTCCTCAATAACATGAGATGCTGAACATCTTTTTACATACTTACTTACCATCTATGTATCTTTTTCAGTGAAGTGTCTGTTCAGGTCTTCTGCTCATTTTTTAATTGGGTTGTATATGTTCTTATTATTGAGTTGTTAGAGTTCTTTTTAGACTTTAGATAATAGTCCTTTATTAGGCATATCTTTTGCAAATTTTTTCCCAATCTGTGGCTTGCCTTCTCATTATTTTGACATTGTCCTTTGCAAAGTTTAATTTTAATAAAGTCCAACCTATTGATTATTTTTCCATGAATGATGCCTTTGGTATTGTTTCTAAAAATTCATCATCATACCCAATGTCATCTAGTTTTTCTCCTATGTTATCTTCTAAGAATTTTATAGTTTTGCACCTTACATTCTGATTAATAATACTAACAAAGAAAAGCAACAGACTAAAGTCACAATCTATATACTAAAGTAACTCTTCAGGTCATTACTAGGGGCAGAAAAGTGGGGGGAGTGGAGAGATATTGGTCATAGTATACAAACTTTCAGTTATGTAGGATGAATAAATTCAAGAGATCTAATTTTAGACTCAGCATGGTGACTACGATCAATTAAACTGTATTGTATACTGGAAATTTGCTAAGAGAGTAGATCTTAGGTCCTCTCACCACAGGAAAATAAAAACAAAAAACCAAGACAACTGTAAGAAGATGTATATGTTAACTAAATTGACTGTAGTAATCATATATATATATGTGTGTGTGTGTGTGTGTGTATATATATATATATATATATATATATACCAAAGTCATGTTGTATACCTTAAAAATATACAAGTTTTTATTGAAAAAAATAAAGTAACTCTTCTGGTTTTCTGAAACTTATATTTACATATATCAGTTAATACTTAGTTATTACAAAACAACACAATAGATACAGATTCTAAATGATACTGATGGTTGAAAAGCTAACATTAAGGGGCTAGTTATAATTTATTTATCATTTAAAGAAAATAGAATTGTTTTGATTTTTGATTTTCTTTGCAGCTTTAAAATGTGTAACCTTGTGAGAAACTAAGAAACTTTTTATTAAAAGTGGCATTTCTGTTAACATGCTTAGTTATGTGTTTAATAGGCAGCATTTCTTTTTACATCATTTTCCTTAATATCTAAAAGAAAGGGAAAGCTATAGTGTAATAATTCATACTTAAATTAAAATTTATATAATTTTCATAATAACTCACATTTGAATTAAATTTTACTAAATTTTCAGTTCACATGGAAATTAACAGTAATTTTTTTGACCTTTTATCGCTCTTAAAATCCTCCAAATTTGCCTTGTCTCTTACATGTAATCACTTAGAATTTTGATTAGAAGGTATTATCTTAAGGATGTCAAACCTTACCAGCATGTCAATTTATTCATTTATTCCTGATTTACTCACATAACACTTATTGAACACTGATTATGTTTGCAACACATAAGTTTTAAGGAAATAAATCTCTTTCTTATTTAAATGATCACTTCAGGGGAGACACAGATATATAATAATGGCAATATAGAGAACTATGGCTATAATAGGGTTAGCTACAGATTATACTTATAGCACAGAGAAAATAGCTCTTGGGTGAATTAAGAAGATAAATACTTGACCTGTCTTGAAAACCAAATATAGTCATTCAGATTGAGAAGAGGTAAGAAAGGTTGTCAACACTTGGAGGAGGAAATCATTGGGGAGCTTGGAGCAATAATCAGGGCCAGCTCATGAAGTCTTTTATGCTAACATAATGAATTTGTAGGCAGCACTGACTGATTAAATTGTTCTAATATTTTACACTGTGGAATAACAACATCAGCTTTGCATTTTAAAAGATTTCTCACATAATAATCTAAATGAATTCATTTAACTTCAATGTATTTTATTGTTCTCTAGTGCCAGGTACTAGGAAAACAATACTAAAAAAGGCAAGGGCCTATAATTAGATGAAAATCAGAATTTGAACAAAAAGATTAGAAAGCTCAGAAGATGTCAATCTAAGAAAAAGCAATCTAAGATACTTTGTAAAACTTGGTCATCTAAGAAAGGTGACCTTGACAAAAAGAGACAAATATTTAGAAATTAATTATGGCAGGGTTTGCTTAGCATGAAAAGATATTGATAATTGTAATATAATATATAAGGATACAGAAAAACAATGTTTTCAAAAAGGCACAAGATGGTAGCAATGACAGCAAAATGGTGAAATAGAAAGTTTCAGCACTTATCTCCACAGAAACACTGATTTAACAACCATCTATGGATGAAAATACCTTCATGAAGTTTCTGGAACCCAGGAGAGTAGTTACAGCATCCCAGTAGAGCACAGAAATGAGAAAAGAAGCTTTGAAAAATCTAAGAATAGTTTCACTTTATCCATGTCACCCCTCACCCACTAGCACCAAGTGCAGCACCAAGAAAGATCCTCTCAGCCTATAAGTTCTCCTGTGGGGGAAAAAAGAGAGTAAGTGACATTTGGCTTTTCCTACCTGAGAAGCCTGCTTTTGTCCTGACATACCCACTGTGGAAATATTAGCTCTATTGTCTAGGAGTAGTTAAGGACAAAGGAAATTAGAAGAGGTTCTCAATTATTAGTCCCTGAATCTCAGCAGATGGCCTGCTGCCCCTAGTAGCAAGTTCACACCCACAGACCCCAGAAGCAGTCCAACTGGCTCACCAGTAGATCCCACCAACTGACCCACCAAGAATCTCCAGCCAGCCTGACTGGTAAAGGAATTAATCTGATAGCCTGGTTATAAAGACTGGAAGAGTTGACTATTTGTTCAAATCCACCAAAATAAGAAAGAAAGGATCATGAAGAATCAGGGGAACAAGACATTAGCAAAGGATAAAATAAAATTGCAATAACCAAACTTAAAGAAATGGAGATATACAAACTTCCTGGCAGATAATTCAAGATAATCATCTTAAGGAAGTTCAGTTACAAGAGACAAACAACTAAACTTAATAAGGAAAACACTGTATGAGCACAATGAGTAATTCGAGAATAAATAAGCACTATAAAAAAGAACCACACAAAAATTCTCGAGCTGAAATATAGTGATTTAACTGAAAAATTCAATAGATAGCTTCAACAGCAGATTTGATTAAGCAGAAAAATGAGCAAACTCAAAGACAAATCATTTGAAATTATACAATCAGAGGAATAAAGAGAAAAAAAAAAGTGAAGGGAACCCTAAGGAACTTATTATACATCATCAAAAAAATCAACATACACATTATAAAATTCAGAAAAAGAGAAGACAAAGGAGCAGAAATAGACAACCAGACTCATAAAGCACAAAACATCCCAAATAGGTTGAACCTAACGAGGTCTACACTGAGACACATTATAATTAAATTGTCAAAAGTCAAAGATAAAGAGAATTTTGAAAGCAGCAAGAGAAAAGTGACTTGTCATATACAAGGAACTACCAAAAGGCCATCAGCAAACTTCTCAAAAATATGTTACAGACCAGAAGAAAGTGAAATGCTATTTCCAAAAGCATAAATAGATAAAAAACTTCCAAGAATGCTATACTGACAAAGCTGTCCTTCAGAAATGCAGGAGAGAGAAATAATTTCCCAAACAAAAACTGGGAAGTTCATCACTACATCTGCTTACAAGAAATGCTAAAAGGAGTTCTTCAAGTGGAAACAAAAGGTTACTAACAGTAACGTAAAAACTTACACAAGTTTAAATCTTATTGGTAAAGGTAAATATATAGACAACCACAAAATATGTAATACTGCAGTTGTGGTACATAAAGACAACATTATTAAGAGTAACTATAATCACAAGAATTTGTTAATGGATATTTACTATTAAAAGAAGTAAATCCTGACATCAGTAACATAAAGTGTGTATATGGAGAGTAAAATCATAGTGTGTGTGTGTGTGTGTTTGTGTGTGTGTGTGTGTGTGTGTGAAATTTAAGTTGTTATCAGCTTAAAACAGTCTGTTATGACTATAAGAATGACTATAAGAAATTTTATACTAGCCTCTGGGTAACCATAAAGAAAAACCTACAATGGACACAGAAAATATAAAGAGAAAAGAATCAAAGTATATCACTACAAAAAATTATCGAACTACAAGAAAAACAGCAAGAGGTGAGAGGAACAGAAGAACAACAAAACATACAGAAAGCAATTAACAAAATGGCATTTGTATGTCCTTACCCAGCAGTAATTACTTTAAATATAAATGGATTAAACTCACCAAACAAAAGACATAGAATGCCTAACACTAATAAAAAAATTATCCAACTATGTGCTATCTATAAGAGACTCAGTTTAAGAGTTTAAGAACACACATATGCTAGAAGTGAAGTGACAAAATAAAATTCCATGCAAACAGTAACCAAATAAGAGCCAGGATGTCTATACCTATTTCAGACAAAACAGACTTTAAGTAAAAACTATCATAAGAGACAAGTTCATTACATAAC
Source organism: Callorhinus ursinus (assembly GCF_003265705.2). Classification (NCBI taxonomy): domain Eukaryota; kingdom Metazoa; phylum Chordata; class Mammalia; order Carnivora; family Otariidae; genus Callorhinus; species Callorhinus ursinus. Next base: position 33,570,860 of record NW_027397081.1, read on the forward strand.
GATGAAAGGGTCAATTCCAGAGGAAGATAAAACAATATATATATATACCCAACAACAGAACATCTAACTATACAAACCAAATATTGCAGATCTGAAGGGAGAAATAAACAGCAGTACAATAGTAGTTGGAGAATTTGATAGCCCACTTTTCAAAAACGGATGGATCATCCAGACAAAAAAGCAATAAAACAGCAGATATGAACAACACAAAAGACAAAATGAACCTAATAGTCATACACAGAACATTTGACCAAATAGCAGCAGAATACACATTATTCTTAAGTGCACACAAAATATTCTCCTCATAGGCTTGAAGAACCCAGGCAAATGATTTCCATAGCTGTCTTAGTTTCAATACTTATTGAGCCAAAATTCATCACTTACTTTCCACAGAGTATTCCCTCAGAATCTAGTGGAGTAAAAAATCCTTGGTGTTGTGCTAACACTATTGATCATTAGTTAGGTAAGCCACAGAAATAACTTCATTGCATGTGACAAAACAGGTCATGAATGGAAATAGGGCAGAGTCAAAAAGGTCAGTTTAGAGGTAAAAAAATATAGAAATTACTTTATGTATTAAAAGTTAGTACTGGCTGATAATAGAAATTAGAGATAATTTAGATGTTGTGGGAACAGGGTAGAAGAACAAGGGTAGAAGAATAAAAATATAGTGTATCTCAAGAATAAGCAAAAGTTCAAGAATTGGGTAAAATTAACAGCAAATGTTTATTAATATTTATAATCATACAAACAATTGATGTATATGTTATACAGACATTAAATCATTTAAGCCTTACAACAATTCTATGAACTTAATACTTTTGAGGTCTCTATTTTACAGATGAGGAAACTGATGGTGAGACAGGTCAAATAAACTTCCAAAGATGGCCCTAAATGCATGTGAAGCAACTGCCTGGTTCCAGAGTCTATACGCTTTACTTATAGGGTATACACTTTATTTATAGGGTATACCCTTTATTTATAGGCCAAGTGTTTGATACCAATTGGCAGTTCTACAGAAAAGGCTCATCATTTCAGATAATGAAAATAGCACATCAAAGGCATGGGAAAGATAAAACAAGAGAGCAAGTATTTAAATTGTTACAGAGCATTTTTATATCCACATATTTCCATAGACAATTCATATGTCATCATGTAATTAATGTTTACTGGAAAAATCATGGCTCCATTCTACAGCCAAGGTCAAAGATATTCCACATCTGATTAGGGTTGAGTAGTAACAGCCTTTAATGTCATCTATTATGTATATTCTGTACCTTAGGCTGTATTTCTCCTTTTAACCAAATGAAATTTTTGTGTCCTGTAATAAAGGGCTTAGCTTGCTTTTTGCCTCTGGGAATGAACTCAGTCCAATAAGGTAAACTGAGCTAGACAAAAAAGTGGGTTGTTGTGAAAATGTAAAGTGGAATATCTAAAATATTGTACAGACTATTCATGATTTTTTCTTGTATCTCAAAATACATATTTAATGAAGGTAATAATTAATAAAATTGCCATTTGTAGATTTAATTAGGGCAAGATATGTAGTATACACATTTTGAAAAACAGAACCTGTTTCATTACTTTAAATTTTAAGAGAAGACTTAGAAATAGAAAACAAATCAAAACTGTTTTAAAAAAATACCTTTCTGCCAAATGACATGCTGAGTATTATATATTTCTAGATTTAAAATTTAAAGGTAAGGAAAAGTATGGTCATTACTTATTTCTACTTAGATTATTTAAATTGTATCTACCTTCAAATTTCACTCCCCCCGCAAAAAAAAAAAATTCCTCTTCCTACTTTCAACACGTTTACATTTTAATTCTAGAATAAAAGGTTATTCAGAATAAAATAAAATCAAATAAAACCAGTCAAGGAGTTTGTCCTTTTTAGGAGTCTACTACATGATATTGACCCTTACTGAGAACAGAAGTTGTAAATAGCCAAAAATTACTTCAAAAATTAAATTATTAAGTTATTTCTTGTTATCATTTTATGATAAATAAGGTCCAACTATGAAATTAAAAAAAAATAATGTAACAGGCATTCTAAACCTCATAGATTAAATGTAATTTGTTTCCATTCTTACCTATATTCATATTCTTAACCAAATAGCTTTTAAAAAAGAGGATTTAATGAAACTGGAAGAGTATGACCAGTTGAACTCTTCATGCTCTGCTTTCCCCGGAAATCAGAAAAGCCATATGAATTTTAATCCATCGCTTTACATTTTAATATATGCCATTAGAATTCGTGTTCATTATGATAAATGGGTAATATTCTCTTTCTATATTCATTCTAACAATTTAGTGTTTAGGAGCTAAAAGAAATTCCAAACACAATTTAAAACCAAGCAAAGGAATCTAAAATATTAGATAGAAATATTTTCAGTTTAGATGTATAATACTGTATGGATTCAGTCACTTGCTCTGTGAAATATATTTTTTTTATTAAATAGACCCATTGAAATACATACCCATTTTTTATTTTTTACTTATTTTTTTTCTTATTTTTAAGTAATCTCTATACCCTACATGGGGCTCAAACTTACAACCCTGAGATTGAGTTTCATGTTCTACCAACTGAGCCAGCCAGATGCCCCATTTTTTTTATTTTAAAGATTATTTATTTAAGTAATCTCTACACCCAAGGTGGAGCTTGAACTTACCACCCCTAAATCAAGAGTCACATGCTCTACTGACTGAGCCAGCCAGGTGCCCTGAAATACATATCTATTTTTTTAAAAGTAAGAAATGCCACTCTATGGCTGTAACTTCCTTAAAGCCATGTAACTTTCCTAAAATAGTTTATCTTAAAACAATTTGGTAATTATTTTGATTTTTTAAAAAGATTTTATTTATTTATTTGAGAGAGAGAGAATGAGACAGAGAGAGCATGTGAGGAGGGGGGTCAGAGGGAGAAGCAGACTCCCTGCTGAGCAGGAGCCTCATGCAGGGACTGGATTCTGAGACTCCAGGATTATGACCTGAGCTGAAGGCAGTCATTTAACTAACTGAGCCACCCATGCACCCCGATTTTGAATTTTAAAAATATTTTTACTGCCTTCACTATGCAGTTTACATGTTGCTTTGGATATGTAACCATTTCAGAAAAGCTGATCCATATATTCACATTGTTGGAAAACCCCTTTTAGGAGAAAAGGGAGGAGAGAAGAAAGAAAATTGTAGCAGATTGACTCTAAGATGACTCCCAATGATCCCCTCCTCCTGATATTCATACTCTTTTGCAGTTCTTCCCTTTGAGATTTGGGCTGGCTTAGAAACTTGCTTCAAAACAATAGAATATAGCAGACATAATAGGATGCTACTTCTGTAATTATATTACAAGAGATTGTAACTCATCTTGCTAGTAGATTATTTTGCTGGATTTGATAAAGCAAATTATCCTGTTGAGGAGACCCGTTTGTAAGAAATTATGGGAGGCCTCTAGCCAAAGACCCTCAGTCCAACAGCCCAGAAAGAACTGATCCCTGCCAACAACCATGAAAGTGAACTTAGAAATGGGTCATTTCTAGCTGAGTCTTCATATGAGAACTCAGTCCTGGCTGATACCCTCATTGTAGCCTTGTGAGAGATTGTGAAGCAAAGGGTAAGCTCAGCCATGCCTAGACAGTTCAACTGACCCACAGAAACTGTGAGAAAATAAATATATGTTGGTTTTAAGCCACTATATTTGTAGTAACTTATATGCCACAGAAAGATCTATATATAATATATATATATAATATATATAAGGCCAGAAAGAAAATATTGAAGTAAAAACACTCATATAATAAAATATTGAAATAAATACAATGAATTATATATAGATTCAATATACAGATGGAAAAATAACTCTGGACTCAGAACAGAACAAAAGTTTGCTATAAAATAAAAATTTATTCATCCCAGTTAGAAAAAACTACACAGAATCTGCAGTAAAAAAGACTAAAATTCTAAGAACTAACAAGCCGTTTCAAATACAAAAATGTTCAGTTTTAGCTTCATCACCTTTCTTATATACCAATCCCAAAGTTATTTTATAAATTTATTAAAAAATAAATACAAATTTTGCAAAAAATGAGAAACAAAAATGTAAACGTAATGTAGTTTAAATTACAGAATTATGTGTTTCAACATGCTTATGCTTCAAAAAGCTTATTGAATTACTATTCCCAAGAAGAAAACATCTAAAAATATTTAAACCATAAAGTTATATGGCAAATACAGAAAACTTTATCCTATGTAGGGTTACTAAATTATCAAAACAAATTGAGGACTTCAATTTTGTCATATTAATATTTCCATAATAATAGAACTATAAAATATTCAAAACTTTTGGTAGTCCAATTTATGTCTTAATAATATTTTAATCTTAAAATATTTACAAAATATATATTTTTAAATTACATCGATTCAATGCATAGTATATTCAAAGTGATTAAGTCCATGAAAGGATCCTGTGGAAGAAGGAAATAAGCAGGAAATTAAAAAAAAAAAGTCTGACTGGAGAGATCGTATAAGGCAGGAAAATAATTAAAGGAAGACACAAACCATAGGATGGCATATACATATGTCACCTAGCAAGGATGAAAAGGATATGACAGAAAATCGATATCCAAAAAAGTAGTTGGGATTATAGCCATTCACTTGTGATGTCAAGTAATCTGCAGTCCTTTAACAGAATTGGTTTATGAGTTATTGTTAAAATCTTTAAAAAGTCAGAAATTTCAATTTGAATAAATCCAGAATCAATCAAAAAGGAAAACGTTTTGAGCTACAACAGCAATGAACAAATGAAAAAAAAATGAGAAACTTGGGCCGCAAACTGACCACTCCTTAGAGAAATCAGTCCAAAACTATGAATGTTTTTGATACCCATGACGATTAATCCTAAAGACTAAATAGTATAGGAAGTTGACCAAAGTCCTTAAATAATAAAATGTGTGTCAAATTTTGTGCAGTACAATTTCCAGGTGATATTGATTAAAACTCATGAAGTCATTTTTCAAAAAATCATTTCTAAATATATATCATACACTAAATTATATTTTCATTACTCTAGAAATGAAAATACATTTCTATTAAAGAAAATTCCAAGTAGAAGAAGTTTGAGATTTTGGATGAGATTTTAATATGATATTAACACTGAGATAAACCAAAGTGTGCTCTAAATTGTAGCAAAGTGGGAAAGTAAGTAGATTGAAAAATAGATTTATGTTTTTGTTTTTATAATTTGGCTTTCCATGTAGTTTGCCAAAGACAGAAAGTGGTTTGATAACACTGATCCAAGTATCTTATCTCGTTGGTAGTAAATCATTTATATGTCTGTGACCACCTTTATTATTGAGTCAGCATCACAGAATCCCTTCAGCTCTGAGACCTTGATATTGTCTAGTTGTAGAGTCAGCAAGATGGATCATCAATCCAGTGACCAAAGTCAAAATCAGAGGGAAATTTATTGGACCACCAATCACGCTTTCTTGTATGCATGCTGCCCAGTTTTCCATTCCAAATTTCTTAAGTATTGAATTCTGCTGGAAGAATTTGGGGAAGGTCAGACAAAGGACATGCATTTTAATCTGATACTGCAGGATAAATAGAATTTTATGGGTAGGATAGTATATGCAAAAGAATAATCTTGAGAACACAAGAAGTTTTGTGTAAACAGACTTTCTGAATATCCTAAAGAGTTTGGATTTTTTTTATTTCAGATTATAGAATCCATTAAGCAGAAACTAAAAGAATTCTTTGTTTAGCTTGCTAAGATACCACTGCCCAGTATAGAACATGAATTGATAAACTGTGGTGGGGAGACACCAACACATAGGAAGTAGTTAGAAGCTTATAAAAATTGACTGTCTGCACAAAACTGTATAGTACAAGAATTGGAGCAAAGAAAATTTAGATTTGAGAACTATTAGTTATCTAGACTCAATGCATGTAGAGAATACATGCCCTTACTAAGGGATAGGAAGAATTTAAGGATATTCTAAAAAGCTTATGGCTTAAAAAAGTATAGAGTGACAAAGTTAAGAGATACAAACAAGTTGGGGTGGAAGGAAGAGGAAAAATAATCTATTTTGTGATGTTCTATTTGAAGTCCTTGTGGTATACATCATTAAAGATGTCTAACAGAAAGTTAAGTACTTGTTTATAAAAATTAAAAAAGAATTTTAATTAGCAAAAATTATTTATGATTTATCAATATATAGCTCAGGGATTCTCAACACAGACTTTCATGTTAAGTCAAAATTTTGTTAAGGTTAAGCCCTACAATGGCTACTTTTTTTAAAAGCTTTTATTTAAATTCCAGTTAGTTAACATACAGTATAATATTAGTTCCCGGTATACAATTTAGTGTTCAACACTTACATACAACACCTGGTGCTCATCAAAACAAGTGCACTCCTTAATCCCCATCACCTATTTCACCCATCCCCCCCATCCACCTCCCCTCTGGTAACCACCAGTTTGTTCTCTATAGTTAAGAGTCTGTTTTTTGGTTTGCTTCTTTCTCTCTCTCTCTCTCTTTTCCTTTTGCTTTCCTTTGAAAAGTACAGAGAGGCAAGTTTATAAGAATGTGAAGCAGGCTACACAAAAATTTGCAATAAATACAGGACAAGAGGGGTGCCTGGATGGCTCAGTCGGTTAAGTGGCTGCCTTTGGCTCAGGTCATGATCTCAGGGTGCTGGGATCGAGCCCCACATCGGGCTCCCTGCTCATTGGAGAGCCTGCTTCTCCCTCTCCCTCTGCCTGCTGCTCTACCTGTGCGTGCTCTCTCTCTCTCTCTCTCTGTCAAATAAATAAAATCTTAAAAAAAATACAAAGACAAGAAAGTGCAAAAATGAATAAAGGAGATGACATTATGAAAATCTACTCATATACAAAGGTAGAATGTAAGGGTGATTATTACAGCATCTTCAAGGTTAGCTTCATTCCTGGAAAATGATGACCCAGCCATTATTTTATCATATCCACAACCTCACACTACGACATAATTTCTAAATTTTGCTTCTCCTTTGGTTGCTTTGACTTTGTGTCTTCAGGGAGCTTTGTAAGAGAAATAATGAAGATGTAGTAGCAAATCTCTCATATGGAGTTTGACTAATTTCAATCTGTGTTGTGACCATGAAGACTGAAGCTCAATTTCCTCATCTGTAGAATATATTATTTTGTTGCTTGGTTATCATAAAATTTCAAAAAGATAATGTGTATAGCATTCCTATCTCAGTCCCTATAACATGGTAGGGATTTAATTCTTTCAACAAACATAGTTTACCATGTCTTAGGTGCTATGATAGCCATGGGCGATATTTTGGCAAATAGAGATACAGGTCCTGCCAGAATTCTAGGAATTTATAATCTTTCTTTGAAAAAGGCCAATTGAACAAGCAGTGATTTTAGAGAGTTTAGTGACGTGATAGGGAAATACAGGGTACAATAGAAGAACATAATTTAGTATTAGCACACGCATGCATTTCCAGGCACTGTTCTAAGTGCATTTGCGCCTTAAGTAGTTTTAATCCTCAGAAAAAAACCCACAAAGTACATAATCATTTCCATCTGAGGATGGGAAAATGAGATACAGAGATATTAAACAACTTGCCCAAAGTGGCATAACTTTTAAATTGCAGAGTTGGAGTAAAGAAAAGTTTGTGCTCTTAATCTCTTAATCTGCCTTTCCAATGATGAAATGGCTAATTTACATCAGGAAGGAACCTCCTGGAGAAGTAAAACACTAAGATAGGTAGTATCTAGCCAACCAAAAAGGAAAGAGGTGGTGTAGGATTCACTCAGAAAATACATGAAAGTAAAAATTGACTTTATTTCTAATGAGATTAATATACACCTATGATTGAAAATTTAGGATATGCAGATCACTTATATCATTTGATTGGGTTTAGAAGACATTTTATATTCCGGAAACGGATATTTTATGGAGGGATAAAATATTATTGTGAGTTATTATGTTACTTTTTATTGCAGTTTGATGATATTTATTTTTATTCTTTTTTTTTACATTTTTGTTACTATAAATATAACATACACTTCTCCGTATAGTTCCAAAAAATATATCTGAGGAGTTTGTAAAATGAAAATGGGAGCTCTGTGATTTCAGTATGCCTCATCTTGAGAGGATGGATGGCTGTCAGTTTGAACCCAGATTTGAATGTGTCAATGAAAGCTCCTTCTGCCATGCCAACAGTCCTTGACTCATGGAAACAGAAAGCAACAAATTAGATCTACCCAACCTTTTACTTATTTCAAATTCTGCCATGTTCTATATTCATAAAAGTTTCTTAAAATGTTCAACTGTAAACCTAATTTAGGTATCATTTTAATGATAAAAAACACCTTTAAACCCTTGATTTTCCTTTTATATTTCAATTTTTAATTACAAATTTAACACGGGGGCACCTGGCTGGCTCAGTCAGTAGAGCATTGGATTCTTGATCTCAGGGTTATGAATTCAGGTCCCACATTGGGCATGGAACCTAATTAAAAACAAACAAACAAACAAAAACATTTCCAAGACTGAGCTTATACATTGTGGATCTTCTTCAGATTTATATCTATAATTTGAACTCTTTTTTATATAAATCAATTTCAGTGCCTCAAATGGGCAAAGACCTGAAGTAAGCATTGTGGCTGACAGAGATAAGGTATATACCCTCAAATATGTATTGTACAAAGTGGTAAATGAGAAGACTTTTAAAATTTTCTACACGGAAAATAAACCAATGGGCAGGAAGAATAAGAATATGAAATAAATTGAAGACTTATTGTCTTTTCATTCTTTCACCTCTAACAAAATAAATACATGAAAGGATTTGGATGGGTGTACTTAAGAGTTCAAATGAACAATCACATTGAAAAGAGGAGAAATGGTATTTTGATTGAGGTGAGGAAAATAAAAAGTACAAGTATAAAATCACAGACAAATATTTGAATTTTGAGTCCTAATTGAGGCCTCCAACTTTCTAACTTCCTTAAAGTGGGACCCAGGGTGGTCAGAATGGTTGGGTGCTTGGATGAAGAATTTGGAAAATTTTCTGTGGAGAATATAAATTGAAAAAAGATAAATAAAATAATTGCTCACAATTGATTTTAAACTTAAAGCCAAAGAATACATATCAAAGATAAGCAAAGGTAACTTTGAATTTCATGTCTCTTCCATCCATTTGTCCAAGTTATCGCAAATAAATGGCTGTGAGATTCATAAAAATTTTTCTTAAAAATATCAATGAAATATTTATATGAAATGGTTTCTAGCAATAAACATTCAATTCAACCTCTCAAAAATCTCCACTAAAATATTTATGAAAATATAAGATGAAAATTCATACTTTCATATAAAGTAAGATTAATAAACACCCCAGAAGATAGAAAGAATATAGCTGGAAGGAAGGTAAGCAAACATTGCTGTGGTTATATAGGTAACATTTGGTAACAGTCCATCATATAAACCAGTAATTATGGATGTTTTTTTTCTTTTTTTTAAAGATTTTATTTATTTAATTGACAGAGAGAGAGACAGAGAGAGAGGGAACACAAGCAGGGGGAGTGGGAGAGGGAGAAGCAGGCTTCCCGCCAAGCAGGGAGCCCGATGCGGGGCTCGATCCCAGGACTCTGGTATCATGACCTGAGCCGAAGGCAGTTGCTTAACCAACTGAGCCACCTAGGCACCCTAAAACCAGTAATTATGGATGTTTTGAGGAAAATGCTGTTCACAATGTTGACTTTTAGAGATAGTTTTTTGTTGTTGTTGTTGTTTTAGAATGAGGGGAGGAGGATTTAGGGGCAATTCATTACATTCTCTAATTGGACTGAAGTTCTCATAAACAATATTTTCAGTTAAGAAAGAGACAGTATGGGCTCTAGTACATAGTTCATATTGGGCATTGTTGTAGGTCATACATTCCATTCCATTCCATAATGGGAACAAGGGATCCTACCTATGCCTACAAGGACTCACAGGGTGGATGCACGGATGCCTATCAGACAGTAGAAAATGAACTAATCATTATGTATACTATTTTTGTTATCAGTGTATCTGAGACGGTGTTTACTGAATATGCATGTTAAGCATGGCTAAAGAAAATCCACTCTAAGAAAATATTATAGTGCAAAACAGGGGAAAAAAGTAAAGAATTAATAATTTTCAATTACATTCTCTCACTGACATTGTTTAAATTGCCAGTTCATAGTGATTAAAAAAATGCAGATCATATTATTTTTGCTCAGTCTATTTTTGCCTTTGTCCAAAGTGTACCACTCATACTGGCCTTGTCCTTGGAATGTGACTAGAAAGACATGTAAAATCTGTAAAATGTAAAATAACATAAAAATACCTGAATAGATGGGAATATATACTTTGCTCATGGACAAGATACGTTAATACTACAAAAATATCAATTCTCCATAAATTAACAAATAAATTCAGTGCAAGTCCAATTATAATTTTTGGCAAGATGTTTGAGGAATTTGATACATTAATCTTAAAATTACATGAAAGAATAAAAAGTTCCATGAGTACCTACATCAGTTTTTTAGAAAGAAGAATAAAGTTGGGATGAGGTTGTAGGGCTTGCCTTATCAATAAAGGAATATGTAACAAAGCAACAATAACTGAAAAAAAATTTAAAAGACTAGTATTGGAGCAAGAACAAAGAAATCAATGGCATTGAAGAGAGAACTAACTAAACAGCACACATAAGAAAAGAACTCGAGCAAGGATCAAACATTCATGATAAGGTCGTGTCACAAATTAGAGATTAAATAAGATATTGTTTAGAAGACATTACTCGTAAAACTAGTACTCTAGGAGAAACATAAAATTGGATCTTAATCTTGCACAATGTATAAAGGAAAACTCCAAATGGATTAAAATACTAAATGTAAATGAATTAAAAACTAAATTATAAATTAAATTATACTAAATTACAAAGAAAAAAGTAAGAAATGTAAGATAAGTTTTTTATCACATCTTTACAGGTAAAAATAACTGTGCAAGACCTAAAAAATCACAAATATAGGACCAAAATTATTTTGATTTAATTGTATCAAGATTGAAGCTTTATGTTCAATTAAATTACTTCAATCTGCTTACTCAAATGTGTGTATAACCTACTAATTGCCTCCCGAGTGAAGAGTAGAGAGAAAACCTTGAATAGGTCCACACCTAGACAATAGGTGTGTCTAAAAATACTCAGCAATGCATTGCTTTTGGTATTGTGAAGATGGAGTAAACGTAGGTGGTTATCACTAGAAGATGATGAATGCATGCTGAGAAATATCTAGCAGTTGAATACCAGGTAATAACAAAGCAATAAATATATTGTAAATTTAACTTTTTGGTTTAGAAAATTAAAAACAAATGAGTTCCATGATAGAATATTTGTTATGAAATTTAAACTCTAATCCTAACCCTAATCTTGACTCCAAACCTAAGAAAACAAAGAATGCATGCACACAGAAAAATATATCAAAATCATTAGGGTGGGTGCCAGAGGAGGTTATGGAGGTGGAAGGAAAACATAACAAAATAAAAACAAGAGAGTTTTCTCATGGGTCAGCCATAAGACTGTTTCATGAACTGTGCAGTTCAGTATCTTAATTCGCAGTGGATAGTGTCAAAAATAAGAAAGAATATAAAGAAGAAAAAATGAGAAAGACTTCTAGAAATAATGTCTTCCCAGAATGCAGAATTGTCCACAGAGCTTTTTTATAATAAATTAAAACTGGCCCACACTAGGCATATCCTCATGAAATTTTGGAATAAAAGTTAAAAAAAAAATAGAAAAAACTTTGGAGGAAAAATCCAAGGTCAAACAGTTCACAAACAAGGGTTAAACTTAAGAAAGACACTACAGCTGACAGAAGAATGGAGTAACTTTCAAAATAGGAAAAAGTATTTCCAAATTAAAATTCAATTCTTAACCAAACTATTCATCAAGTGTGAGAAGAATAAAGATACTGTCAGAGAGCTGAGTGGTGGCATGGATAATGCTGTATGTTCAGCAGACATATTCATTTTCCTCCAGGTGTAGGGGGTTCTGGCCAATGGAGAATGCTGGCAATGATGTGCATATCACTTCCTTGCCTAGATGTAAAATCCCTGTGTTAAAAAATAAATAAAGCGTCCTTTTGTGTTCAGCCAAGATCTCTCTTTCCCTTGAACAGTGAGTGATTTTGAAGACCGTAATTGCACTGGCATAATAGAGGGGGCATCGGTTCTTTAATGACTGTTTAGAACAGAGCCCTGAAGTTCTCCCAGCCTCTTCATGATTTAGAATGCGGCAGGGACAATAAACTTTTATTGTGATATTATAAGATTTAAGGATTTAGATTTGTTTTTTATTTCTGGGTAGCCAAGCCTGCTCTAATAAAAAATTTTACCTCCCTTTGCAGTTTTTCTCAAGAAGCTATATAAGAAAAAACCATACTCAAGTGAAAGAAAGATGACCACACCAAGAAAGAATATAACATGGAGTTCTGAAAAAAGGATGTCAAACATATGAAACAGGTAAAGTGAATTTCAGGACAATAAAAATCCAGAAACCTCCAGAAGTGGTGCTCCACCAAAATAACTCTTATTTAATAAAAATGTGCTGATTTTCTGCTATGTACCAAGGAATATTCTTGAAACTAGTCACATAGCATTTAACACAACAGAATGAAATCTGTGTAAGGATACAATGCAAGAAGCTTAAATTCTAGAAATAATGGACTAATACATTACTTGGAACTCAGAAGTTAAATATAATGAAATTATTAGATTAAATATATGTAAAATTTAATTTGTAAATATTAAAATATATACTGCATAGGAAGAACTTAATGTGTTCAGTATCATTGTAGTCTCTCATGGGGCTTAGATAAATAGTTTTTTCTTTCTTTTTTTTCTGAAAAATATTTTTTCTTTAGGTAAAAACAACTATTTAAGCACACTAAAAGACAAAAACAGCAATTTAAGCACAATAAAAGGCAATGTTAGTTGACTACAGTGTTGAAGAGACAAAAAGGAGCTGATGGTCCTACATCAACTGAAGAACACAGACCAGCTGTGAGAAGAAAAGCAAACAATCACACAAAGTATCTGTGAGTTAGATTTTAACTTGACCTGCAGATTCACTACTTTTGGATAAGACTTCTCTGTAGTTTACTAAAAGCCTTAACTTGTCTTACATAATGTACATCCATATTTCCTTTCTTTTGCCTACATTTTTCTGCATGTTTTTTGTTCCTCAAACAGTATTATGATTTATTTTAAGAGCTTCTAACAAACATTTGAGTATCTTAGACATGGCTCTGTGTTTATTTCCAAATATTCCAAATAAAAATTAAAGCAATAACAACAATGAATCATGGAACACTATATCAAAAACTAATGTTGTATAGTGATTAACATAACATAATAAAAAATAAAATGTAAAAAAAAATTAAAGCAAGACTTTGAATGCAAATTATGCCATAATGAAATAGTAAACTACTACAGCTGTCAAGGTCATTGCTGTCCATGTTGTCATCTAGGAGTTGTGACTTTTGAGGTAAAATGAGTTAGTAACCAATCTCCAGTAGTAATAATTGATTTAATTATTTTTAAACAAATATTCTGAAATATTTCCCATAGGTTACTATTTGTTTCAGGAGGAAAACCATTCCATATTTCAATCCAGCTTTCTCACATAAATACAAAATTCTATAGTTTCAATTTCCATATCAAACCTATAGGTTAGTAATAGTAAAAGTATATAAATAAACTTTGTTCAAGGGTATAAAACACTCAAGAGTGTATGATTGGATTTCAATGCTTATAACCTAAAGAAACAGCCTTCTTTTCTGCTATATTTCAAGGGACCAAGAAGTCATAGCCAAAATATATAAAGAACTTAGGTTCTTTTTCTCACCTTGACCTATAAATATATTTAATCTACTTGCTAATCTGTCATGTGTTCATGTTGAATACCTTGAAAGTAGACCATCAATGGAAACGTTTGATGAGTAGATTTGTGATTTAAAAATGAAAATCAGCTGTCTCTTCAGAAAAGATGAGTATCTAGGACTATATCCTTTACTTCCAGTGCAGAAATGTGCTCGTTTATCCCCAATTCCCTCAGATGGAATAGCTGTTTAGTTTTATAAAATGAGCACACTTCAAAAAATTGTGATTATGCTCAAAGGCAGAATATTATACTCCCCAAATATATATGCTGAATACATAAATCACTAATAGAGAGCCCAAGGAATGCTTACTGCACTTCTGCAAGTTAAGCCACAATGTTTTCTTCAAGCCTTCTTTCAACAGCTGCATCTGTCTGCTATACTGTAGAGGCAAATTACAAGCTTGGTTAAAGAAATTAGTAAAGAGAGCATTAAAATTGCACCATGTTCATCACGATATTATAATTCGGGGGGTACATTGCAGTTTTACTTTTTATTATGGCCTTTTAGTGGGCAGAATCATTTTTATGATTGGAAAAAATCAATAAATCTACTTTTATTTAAAAACTGATGTTTAAAGTATATAGTTACATTCATAATGAGGCCAGGTTCTGAATAGAGAGTATAAAATTACTTCCTTGATTATTCTGTCTTTAAACATTTCGATTTATTTACAGGATAAAATTTAATTTCTAATATCCCAAATAAGTTTACATCTTTCATTTCAGATGCCCTAAGTACTTCTACTCAAGCAAATATTATAAATCATGCAAAGCAAACTATAATATATTAAATACTATTTTTTTCTCTTTATAGCTATGAAGGATTGTTATTGTCTTGGGTACTCTATGTTTATTATGTAATGCACTAGCTTGGACTATCAGACTTCTTTTTAAGTATAATTAGTCTAATTATTCACTGAATGCCAGATTCCTCATTCATTCTTCTAAATCATTTTCTGTTTGGAATTTCTTTCCATGTTCCTGCAGTCTCAGTTTTCAAATCAATGTTTCATTAATGAAGTATCAGGCAGTAAGTGATAATTATGTTTCAGGTAGCAGCAACAGGATGGGCATATTCAGCATTACTGAGTTTCCTTGGAAGACATGAACTCTAGTCTTCTCTTCACCAAGTAACAATGACATTTTTAAAATTTTGTTTTTCAAAAAGGAGAGGAAACTTCAAATATTTATGATCTATTGATCACAGTAGTAGTTGGGGTTAGTAAGAATCAACCCACAGTAGTGAAAACTTGGTGAGTTAGTGTTTCTTCCAGGGTACATCAATGTAATGCTTATTCATGTCAGTTAAAGAACTAAAGATGTTTCTCTTGAAATTATCTTGCCGAGTGGTTTGCAAATGTGAAAAAAAGAAATGGAAAAGGAAATCTTCACTGTTTTCTTTGCTAATCTTTCTTCACCATTTTCTCACTGAACATAATAAAAACTTCTATCACTTCGCAGTTCCAGGAGCACAGTATGAGAATTCCAGGTTTCCTGTTTTTGGAACTCACCATTCTAGGTTATCTGGAGTTCAATACCTTAAATCCATTGGTTTATATATTTTATACAGCTTTTTAGTTGCTTCTGGTAATAGTTTCTCTTTATAAGTTACTACAGTTACTACATTTTGGCCAGAAGTAGATATCTTTTACTTTACCTTGTAACTCTTTTTTTTTTCAAAATATTTTCAATTTATCTAATCTCCTGGCTTAGACTTTAAGCTTTAAAAAATAATTCTTAATTTTAGTGTTCCTCATGTTTTTGTTTATTAAAAAATCCCTAATGTGTGAAGATAGCAAATACATTTTTCCTGAAAGAGTGGGAGGGAGAATTGAATATCTGAAGACTTAATACAAAGAAATGATACTTCTCAAAAGTTCATGTAAGATGCACTTGCTACTACAAAATATGTATTTTACTGTAAATTAATTTTTAGAGTAATTTTCATTGCTTTACACTAAAAGTTTCATATTTTTCATAATCTAGATTTTGCATATTCTAGTTTTGTACCATGTCTTTTAATTTGGAATATAACTGCACTTTTTTTAAGCTTTTCTTCTACATATCCAACTGTCTAATAAATATTTCTACTTTGATGCACTAATACCATTTCATTATAGAACAAAAATAAATCCACCATTTTTTCTTTAAAATAACCACCTTTTCTAATTCCCCTCTTTCTGTTAAGATCCCCTCCTTTTTTTGATAGGATTTAAGACAATTTTGAGTCCATATCTCACTCCATCTATCTCATTATTTAACTTCCTTAATTACCCTTCTCACATCTCCAAAATTTTTATGT
Source organism: Callorhinus ursinus (assembly GCF_003265705.2). Taxonomy (NCBI): domain Eukaryota; kingdom Metazoa; phylum Chordata; class Mammalia; order Carnivora; family Otariidae; genus Callorhinus; species Callorhinus ursinus. The sequence continues at coordinate 33,587,114 of NW_027397081.1, forward strand.
CGTTTTGTTATCAATTCTCATGAAAACTTTATTAATACTTCTTTTCTAAGACACATCACCATTGTTAAGTATATCCACACATACATTTCATTGTTTTATTCTCTACTAGACCTTAAAGTTCAGTTAGGGTAGAGATTTTTTCTTGTTCGTTATTCTGTCTGAACACAGTGACCAGCACATAATTAGGATAGAAAAAATAATTGCTGATTTAGATTCATCCTATTATTTCGTGCTTTATTTTGTAACAACTTTTTTTTATTATGTTCAATTAGCCAACAAATAGTACATCATTAGTTTTTGATATAGTGTTCAATGATTCATTAGTTGCATATATCACCCATCACTCATTACCACATGTGTCCTTCTTAATATCTATCACCTGGTTACCCCATCGCCCCTATGGCCCTCCATTCTGTAACCCTCATTTTGTTTCCCAGAGTCCAGAGTCTCTCATGGTTTATCTCCCTCTCTGATTTCTTCCCATTCAATTTTCCCTCCCTTCCCCTGTGGTCCTCTGTGCTATTTCTTATGTTCCACATATGAATGAAACCGTATGATAATTATCTTTCTCTGCTTGACTGATTTTACTTAGCATAACCCCTTCCAGTTCCACCCATGTCAATGCAAATGGCGGATATTCATCCTTTCTGATGGCTGAGTAATCTTCCATTGTATATATGAACCACATCTTTTTTATTCATTCATCTTTTGAAGGGCATCTCAGCTCCTTCCACAGTTTAGCTATTGTGGACATTGCTGCTATGAACATTGGGGTGCATGTGCCCTTTCTTTTCACTACATCTGTGTTTTGGGGGTAAATACCTAGTAGTGCAACTGCTGGGTCTTAGGGTAGTTCTATTTTTAAGGTTATGAGGAACTTCCATACTTTTTTCCAGAGTGGCTGTACCAGCTTGCATTCCCATCAACAGTGTAAGAGGGTTCCCCTTTCTCCACATCCTCACCAATACTTGTTGTTTTCTATCTTATTAATTTTTGCCACTCTATCTCGTGTAAGGTGATATTGTGGTTTTGATTTGTATTTCCCTGATGGCTAGTGATGTGTAACACCTCTTGAATTTCATTCCCTTCACCTACCATAGTTCAGGCTAGTACCACTTAAAAATATGCTCACTTCCTCATGCATTCTTCTAGTTCAATTTTAATTGCATACTCCAATAATATTAATGCTCTTAAAATGTCATTTCTATTGTTACTCTTACTGCTTAAGTGTCAAATGTTTCCAAATACCTAGGGAACAGAATCACCATTCAATCGATTTGTATTCCCAAACTCCATAATCTGCTTTCATTCTAACTTCTCAATAGTGACAAAAATATACTTTTCCTCTCCCTCCAAAATTATTTTTCAGTTTGGTCAATTTTATATTCTTAATATCTCTCAAATTTGATTGTTTCTCTCCAATTTCTTTGCCATCAACTCATTTCAAGTAAACATCATTTCCTCCTTGGTGACCCCAAGCACCTGTTAAGGTATCTCCCCATATTAACTCATATGTATTTTCTATATTGCCCCTAAACAAGCTTAAAGTTAACAGATGAAAACACATAACTATTTCCTCTGTTAAAATCCTTTTAGGAGTTCACCACTGTCCTCAGACTAAATTGTGTATATATCACAGCTTAACATATAGAGCTTATTATCATCTGGTCTCCAGATACTTTGCTGGTTACATTATTCAATGCAATATTCTATCTCTGATGACATGGGACTTCTAACACTTCCTTCTTAAAGTTCACTGTTTTCACCCAGTTGCTAGACTTGCAAATGCAATCTCCACTGTCTAATAAGTTACTCATCCCTCAACCCAAAGTTTATTTGGCCAATCCCTCAGAGACTTCAAGTCTTCCTTTTATTAACTTTCTCTTGGAATTATTTGATGCCCAAATTATTCGCTGTTTATGGTTTTCAAATTCAAGTATGGGCAACACTATGGTTTTGCAAAAATGTTTCAAGGAGTATGTAGTATTTAAACAGATAACTTAAAGGAAATCAGTCTTTAGAACCTCAACTGACGGGTACACTTTTTACTAAATTTGGTCCACCCATGACAACACATCAATAATGGAGATGTAGACTTTCTTTCACCATTTCTCAATTCACAATTAACTTTCTCTTACATTCTCTTTTTTCTTCCCTTATGAAAGAAGTGCATTACTTCTTATCATCTTGAATCTTCTCTATAGCACAAAATTTATGTAAGCTGAGTGTAAGCTGCTCGGATATTAAAAATGATGTCTGATTATAGATCTCTGACATTTTTTATTGAAGTACAATTAACATACAGTGTTTATTAGTTTCAGGTATACAATATAATGATTTGATAAGTCTATACATTATTTAGTGCTCGGTAGAATAAGTGTACTTTTTTTTTGTATTTCAAATCTTTAATTAAATTCATTTATTTGAAACATGTTTACACAGAGGACAGATACAGGATTTCAAGTAACTCATGGTAGAGTCCATTGTCCATCTAAAAATATGCTTCTTTCTTCCACAAAAATTCTGTGTTGAAAGGCAAAAAAAAAATTCTTTTATACTGCATAAGAGCTAGATGCAATATTCTGATGTAAATTTATGTAAGATAACTGTATTCTTAATACCCTTTCACCTATCCCCCACTCACCTTGCCTCTGGTAAAAAGTTTGTTTTCTGTTTTTAAGAGTATGTGAGTTTGTCTCTTTTCGTTTGTTTTGTTTCTTAAATTCCACATATCAGTGAAATCATTTGTCTTTCTGACTTTCTCAGATCTCTGTCTGATTTTTAATATGTAACACTGAAGGGTTTCAAAGAATTAAGTGGTATTAATATTTCAAAATTCCCTTTTTCCACCTACATATTTATGTAATTTTTACTAGAAATTAAATCTATTAAAAATAAGGGTAGAATTAATAGTAAAACCTATTTTTTTCTTAGATGAATTAATATTCATCTATGGATATTGAAACCACCTAAATATAGTCTCATTCATCTCCTTAAGAAATCCATTGCAGATATTTTATTATTAATAATTTTCACAATTTTCATATATTAAAGTATTTTATCAATTATGCACTAATATCACTGCAATGATTGCTCAATTCATAAAAACATTAGGGACCGATGGTCATAAGAAATTTAAATAAAGAGTTACAATTAAGATAAGATCACCAATAGAAGAATTTCAAGAATAAAATATGTGACATTCATCTAAGTGAAAATTTTATTTAAAGGGAAAATAAATTATTAACAACTTCTAACTATTAAAGACAACTTGATCATTTATTTTTTTAAATAGATAATGGTGCTAAAGTGCTAATATATTTGAATTTCACTGGTCATATTTACTAAGATGATATTGCAGTTTCACTTAATAATAACAATATTTGCAATCTTTGGAAAGTATAGTTCTTGAAGCTTTATAAACATGATTAAAAAAACATATTTCAATTTAAACATATTCAAGGACAAATACACTTTTACAAAATCTTTTAATGGGTTGATTTAATTTTTGCCTCATCCACAAAACAGTAAGACCATTAGAGGCAGTGGTAATAAATTTTTATTCCCCTTTGTTATTCTTATATAGTTATTCATTTTAGTTGTTCTTTTTTTCCCCAAGTACTTTAATTCTACTCAATCTTAAAAAGACATATCGGATTCTACTTCTTTTTTAAACTACCTCTGATCACCTCAGATAAGACAATAACTTTCTCCTTTAAACTCTGTTGCTCACTAGTATTTGTGATAAGGATAATACAGGATCTATTTTGTCTCACCAGAGATGCATTTTTCATTATCTGTCTACACATTAACATACACATGTATGCACTCAATCATTCTCTCCACGCTATCAATATTATCTACTAGTCTCAAATAACTTTGCAAATCTACAGAAAATGTATTATCTCATATTGATTAGAATTTAACCTCCATTAGAGAAGGACTTTGACTGTATTTTTCCATTCTATCAAAGTTGCCTATCATGTACAGGAGGTACTTAAACATTTATTGAATATATAAAATGAGCCAATGACTATTTTATTAAAATATTTAAATTAAGATATCCAGAATGCTCTTTGAGAATGTCCTAACATTTAGTTTTATCAACCTTAAAATAATAATAAATAACTCAGATGTACTATTGCCATATATGAGTAATTAAGGATATTGATTCATTCACTTGATGTTGACCTTTTATTTTTTTCAATAGGTATTAAAACATAGAGTTTCAATCTCAAATGCTAAAAGAATAGTTAGAAAGAGAGTATAAGAAAATGTAAGTGCCAGAGAAGTCTACAGTTCTTTTTTTTTTTTGAAATGAATTCTTTTGTCACAATAGTCAATTATAGCTGTCATTTTATCTCCTGAATCTCTTGCTTAGAAATATGACAGAAAAATTTTGGTTTAGTCCTGGAGATTGATTTAGATAGCTCTACAAGCAAGGCAATAATTTATTCTCTTAATAATTCTCTACAAAGTGTTCTTAATATTTCAAATGTGCTTCACTTTTCAATATTTAGCATTCATTCATATTCCAGAAATTACATTCATAAGTAATAGATTGGCAATTTTCATTAGAATGAACCACATAAAACTATCTTCGGGTTCCTCTGAGGAGCACCCATTCTGTAGGTGGCTCAACGATCTTTAAGTTGACTTCATATTCACTCTCCTTTTGGTTTTGGAAAAGTTTATATCCAACCTAACATAACTTTCATTTCAAGAGTTTTGAGATAAAAGATTTTCAGAAACAATGTAGGAAAACAATGAAAATTATCTTTAGAAACTAGAGAATTTACTTTCTGAATTAAATGGGCTTCTAAAACAAGAAGTCTTCTGTGTTGACGGTCCCTGGTTGCCATGGTAACTGCTCTGGCTATGAGCAATGCATAGAATCAAAACCATCCTTTGAGAACTAAAACAAAACAAAACAAAACAAAAACAAACGAACAAGCAAAACCACTGGCCTCCAAAAGAGGTTATAGGACAAACTGAGAAAAATCACATGTTTACAAAGCAAAACAATATGATGCTTAAAATAAATAACAATCAAAATTTCCTCTAGTGACTTGAAATAATATTCATTTGAGTAATGTTTCATGTGTCTTTTCATGTTTTTCTGCTATCAAGACTTGAAGAGGAAAATCAAATTCCCTGCCCCCATACTTTCCTCAGTAGCTGATTTTGTTTGCAAACACAGGAGTCTCTGCAAATTTCAGACAAGGGAGGAAGGTTAAATTGACTTCAGTATTAAACCCAGGGGCTTTTCTGTGTTCTTGACTTCCTGTTGCATGACACTGTTGACTGTGCCGTGCCTTTTGAAATTCCTCCCTTTATTTCAGCAACACTATACTCTGCCCCAGCTCTACTTGTTTGTTTGTTTGTTTGTTTGTTTGGGGAGCATTTATTTCTTATGTTTTTCTTTTAATCCTGGATATTTTTCAGAAAAATAAAAATCATTGTTACCCATGTGGTCTTGTCTCCTAGATTATTTTTTATTTCTAGTTGCCTACTGAAAGTGGAAATTTTATATACTATCTCAGTTATTCCTGTATCTAAAGGTCTTTAAGATTGGTACCTAAAACCTTTGAATCTTTTTTTTTTTTTTTTTTTACCACCTCTTAATCCTGGCAGCTTTTTCTTGAGGGCTAGGGGGTCATATTTCATTGAGCTTTATTTATGAAAAACTTTAGGGCTAAATTTAGAGTTACTTTTCTCTAGAAAAGATTTGCATTTCCTTCTGCCTGAGCCAAAGAACACCATGAACCTGGGGCTATTTAACCATTTTAACAGATAGTTCTATAAAATGAAACAACTGGTAATTTCCCTTTGTCTGTTTTCTTATTTGCGAGCTTGGAATCTTTATATTTTTTATATTCTACTTTTATTTCTCTTCTCCTCTCTCTACTTGGTGTATTTTGACTGTTCAGTGTAATTTCTTTTTTTTTTGGCTTTTATTTATTTTATTTTATTTTATTTTATTATGTTATGTTAATCACCATACATTACATCATTAGTTTTTGATGTAGTGTTCCATGGTTCATTGTTTGTGTATAACACCCAGTGCTCCAAGCAGAACGTGCCCTCTTTAATACCCATCACCAGGCTAACCCATCCTCCCACCCCCCTCCCCTCTAGAACCCTCAGTTTGTTTTTCAGAGTGCATCATCTCTCATGGTTCATCTGTGTGGGATGACTTTAAAGCCACTCATCCTTTGCATACTTATGGTTTCCCTAACACATTTAAACATAAATTTAATAAATTTCAAAGTGTATATATATACACACATATATATTTAATTTATTATTAAATTATTATTTTTATTTTTAATTGTTATAAAATTATTTTTACAATAAACGTGTAAAATCATTATAGCATAATTCATTCAAGCAGCTCATGCAGTTTGTAATATGATAATAAGAGCTGATACCTACACTGTAATTTCCACATAATCAGTGTTTTATAAATATTTCACTTATTGATTAATTTAATCTTCACAACAACCTTTGAGTTAAGAGATGTATTATCCCTATTTTAAAAATTTAAAAAAAAGTGACACAGTGAATTAATGTAACCTTCTCAAAGATGTAGGGCTGTTAAGTAGTAAAGTTAGAAATTGAAGCCAAGCCACTTCTGTTGTCTTCGGTTTTCTGCATTTTGGTAAACACTCATGGAGATAGAGGAAAACTAGAAGATAATTTTTTTAGGTTTCATGGGTCAGGGAGACAAGCATTTGTGCTTAATGAATATGAAAAATAGCATACATAAAAGAAAGCATAAGTTTAATGCTAGGATGTGTGGTAGAGAATATAGCAAATTATTCTCATCAGAACTAAGCAACAGCATTTCTTTTACATATATGAACATTGATGCCTACAACACTCCTATAAGGTAGATAAGATTATCAACTTTTACTAAGTGACGAAATTGAAGTTCAGAGTATAAGTAATTTACCCAGGGCTAAACAGTCAGTAAGAGATGATGTTGGTATTTAGGTTTGCATCCATGTGTCTCAGAATATGTGTTTCCTTATCATAACACACAGAAGAGAGGAACATAATAAAAGGGGGCCTAAAGGAAAGATGGGCTGGGACTTTTCCTTAGTCTTAAAACATGGAGAAGTTATACTAGATTCAAAAGAGAGAGAAGGGCATTCCAGAAAAATAGGGGGTTCTGAAAGCCAGGCTGAGGAGTAGAGGTAAGTACTGGATATTTGTGAAGAAAGGGATAAAGATCAATTAGATTTTTTTAAAAATAGACTAGCCTAGATTACATTGACTATATTTGAGCAAGGAAGTCAGCTAAAAGACTATGAATTAATAAGCAAGAGATCTATGGTGACAGAAACAGTAAAGAAAGGTAAAGTATATAAATTACAATCATCCTGATAAAACTTTACTTCAATAAAGCACTTTCCAAATGCACGTTCATGTAATATACAGACCAGATTGGCTGACTGAACATAAAAGTGAAAGAGAATAATAAAACTGGATTATTTCAAGTTAATTTTAAATCTTTATTACATATAAGCTGATAGTTTCACTGACTGACATAGAGAAATTAGGAGAAAAAAAACTTGAGTAAAAGTGATAATGAAATCTGTAGTAAACTTGTTGAGATTGAGGTGATATTGAGATAACCAAGTGAAAAAAAATAAAAATATATATATAGGACTTTTAAGCAGATCCAGGAAAACAGAACCTAAATCATATCCACAGCACCTTCTCTAAAGTTGAGGTCTTAAGAAAAAAATGACATAGATGGAGAATAATATGCACCCAAACTTCAGAAATGTCTACAGCTAAACTGTGGGAAGAAAAGTCAACAAAGGAAACTGAGTAATAAAAACCTGAGAGGCAGGTATTTCTCATGCTTTATCCGGCAACATCCTGATTCTTTGAAGGTAGAAGGTGAGAACAGCAGATGTAATATAAAGGATCAAAAACTATCTTTTTCCATTTTGGAAATATAGTTTAATATATAACTAGTACTAAGTACTTAGTAAATTTTTGCTACTAAATGTGTAATATAAAAACAAGAAACTGGAACCACTCGCGCAGACAGAATTCACTCATTAAGAAAAGGGGTGCCTGGGTGGCTCAGTTGTTAAGCATCTGCCTTAAGCTCAGGTCATGATCCCAGGGTCCTGGAATCGAGCTCCACATCAGGCTCCCTGCTCAGCCAGAAGCCTGCTTCTCCCTCTCCCACTCCCCCTGCCTGTATTTCTGCTCTTGCTATCTATCTCTCTGTCAAATAAATAAATAAAAAGAAAAGAAAATGTAATGAAGGAAACCAATCTTTATCAAGCAAGGACTATCTTCTAGGCACTATGAACATTTTGGAAAAATTGCTAGGGAAATATAAAGTAGTAATTATTAAAAACATTGGTATTAATGTTATGAATAACACCATACCTCATTAGCTGCAGGAAAACTGAACTTAATAATAAAATAAGGGGAAAATATATATAGTATTATCACCCTGCAAGGTGGAAAATTGAACCATAACTGTAAAGCAAATTAATTAATTGTTTTGATTAAGTTCTTGCATATTAATAATCAGACACATATATAAAACGAAGAAAAACTATATTAATTATCCAGTACTAAGAGTGATAGCTTTGTTTTGTGAATATTTACAGGAAAAAAAGACAGACTAGATTTGACCTTGATAAGGGAAAATGTTCTTAAAAGATTATATTAAAGATGCCAGAGATATACCTGAACTTCACACACAACACACACACACACACACACACACACACACACACACTGTTCTGGAAGGGATAAAACTGAATTTTACCTCACTTTGTTTCAAGATACTTTGAATTTCTAAGCAATTTATAAATGTAATTCAGATAATCCAAACATCTCACATTTCTTTTTCTGTACTCTTTAAATCTTGGTTATAAGTGCATCTTAAATAGCATTCTATTTTTTTTATTTAAGAGATTTTATTTATTTATCTGACAAAGAGGGAAAGAGAGCAAAGCAGAGGGAGTTGCAGAGGGAGAGGAAGAAGGAAGTTCCCCATGAGCAGGGAGCCCAAAGCGGGGCTCAATCCCAGAACCCTGGGATCATGACCTGAGTTGAACGCAGATGTTTAACCAACTGAGCCACCCAGGCGCCCAGTTTTCCATTTTTTTTAATATTCAAAAAACTTTAAAAATCAAATCAAAGAATTAAACTATGTATGGGTTTTTAAATGATCCTAATGTTTCAAATATAAATATTAGACAAACCACAAGACAGAAGAGAGAAAAATCAAGGAGTCAATCCCATTTACAATTGCACCCAAAACCAATGGATAACTAGGAATAAATTTAACCAAAGAGGCAAAGGATCTGTACTCAGAAAATTATAAAATACTCATGAAAGAAATTGAAGAAGACACAAAGAAATGGAAAAACGTTCCATGCTCATGGATTGGGAGAACCAACATTGTGAAGATGTCAATTCTACTTAGAGCAATCTACACATTCAATGCAATCCCCATCAAAAGACCATCCACTTTTTTCAAAGAAATGGAACAAATAATCCTAAAATTTGTATAGAACCAGAAGAGACTCCGAATAGCCAGAGGAATATTGAAAAAGAAAAGCAAAGCTGGCGGCATCACAATTCTGGACTTCCAGCTCTATTACAAAGCTGTCATCATTAAGACAGTATGGTACTGGCACAAAAACAGATGCATCGATCAATGGAAGAGAATCGAGAGCCCAGAAATGGACCCTCAACTCTATGGTCAACTTATCTTTGACAAAGCAGGAAAGAATGTCCAATGGCAAAAAGAGAGTCTCTTCAACAAATGGTGTTAGGAAAATTGGACAGCCACATGCAGAAGAATGAAACTGGACCATTTCCTTACACCACACACAAAAATAGACTCCAAATGGTTGAAAGACCTAAACTTGAGACAGGAGTCCATCAAAATCCTAAAGGAGAACACAGGCAGCAACCTCTTCGACCTCAGTTGCAGCAACTTCTTCCTAGAAACATCGCCAAAGGCAAGGGAAGCCAGGGCAAAAATGAACTATTGGGATTTCATCAAGATAAAAAGCTTTTGCACAGCAAAAGAAACAGTCCACAAAACCAAAAGACAACTGACAGAATGAGAGAAAATATTTGCAAATGACATATCAGATAAAGGGCTAGTATCCAAAATCTATAAAGAACTTACCAAACTCAACACCCAAAGAACAAACAATCCAATCAAGAAATGGGCAGAAGACATGAACAGACATTTTTCCAAAGAAAACATCCAAATGGCCAACAGACACATGAAAAAGTGCTCAACATTGCTCGGCATCAGGGAAATCCAAATCATTGGGGAGGGTATGTGCTACGGTGAGCGCTGTGAATTGTGCAAGACTGTTGAATCACAGATCTGTACTTCTGAAACAAATAACGCAACATATTTTAAGAAAAAAGAAAAAGAAGAAGATAACAGGAGAGGAAGAAAAGGGGAGTATGTCAGAGGGGGAGACGAACCATGAGAGATGATGGACTCTGAAAAACAAACTGAGGGTTCTAGAGGGGGAGGGGGGGAGGGGGATGGGTTATCCTGGTGATGGGTATTGAGGAGGGCACGTTCTGCATGGAGCACTGGGTGTTATGAACAAACAATGAATCATGGAACACTGCACCAAAAACTAATGTTGTAATATATGGTGATTAACATAACAATAAAAAATTAAAAAAAAAACTTAATGAGATACCACCTCACACCAGTCAGAATGGCTAAAATTAACAAGTCAGGAAACGACAGATGTTGGTGGGAATGTGGAGAAAGGGGAACCCTCCTACACTGTTGGTGGGAATGCAAGCTGGTGCAACCACTTTGGAAAACAGTATGGACGTTCCTCAAACAGTTGAAAATAGAGCTACCATACGATCCAGCAATTATTGCACTACTGGGTATTTACCACATTGATACAAATGCCAGGATCCGAAGGGGTACGTGCACCCCAATGTTTATAGCAGCAATGTCCACAATAGCCAAAGTGTGGAAAGAGCCAAGATGTCCATCGACAGATGAATGGATAAAGAAGAGGTGGTATATATACACAATGGAATATTATGCAGCCATCAAAAGGAATGAGATCTTGCCATTTGCAACGACATGGATGGAACTGGAGGGTGTTATGCTGAGTGAAATAAGTCAATCAGAGAAAGACATGTAACATATGACCTCACTGATATGAGGAATTCTTAATCTCAGGAGACAAACTGAGTGTTCCTGGAGTGGCGGTGGGTGGGAGGGATGGGGTGGCTGGGTGATAGACATTGGGGAGGGTATGTGCTATGGTGAGCGCTGTGAATTGTGCAAGACTGTTGAATCACAGATCTGTACTTCTGAAACAAATAATGCAACATATGTTAAGAAAAAAGAAAAAGAAGAAGATAGCAGGAGGGGAAGAATGAAGGGTAGTAAGTCAGAGGGGGAGACGAACCATGAGAGACGATGGACTCTGAAAAACAAACTGAGGGTTCTAGAGGGGAGGAGGGTAGGGGGATGGGTTAGCCTGGTGTTAGGTATTAAAGAGGGCACATTCTGCATGGAGCACTGGGTGTTATGCACAAACAATGAATCATGGAACACTAATCAAAAACTAATGATGTAATATATGGTGATTAACATAACAATAATTTAAAAAAAATAAATATTAGACAAACCACAGATATGTCTATGTAGGTAAATATACGCAAACCAAATATATGGAGGGATCTATCGATATCTACACTCAGCCTTTTGGAATGTTTATTCAGAATAAGTTAAAGTCATGCATTGAGATAGTCACACTTAAATTTTCTTTCCGTCTGAAGTATTGTGGAGATAAGTAAACGACAAATTTCTTTTTTTCTAATTATTTATTTTTTTGAGAGAAAGAATGAGATAGAGAGAGCATGAGAGGGGAGAGGGTCAGAGGGAGAAGCAGAGTCCCTGCTCAGCAGGGACCCCAATGCGGGACTCCAGGATCATGACCCGAGCCGAAGGCAGTCGCTTAACCAACTGAGCCACCCAGGCACCCAAACGACAAATTTCTTATCTGCTTGTAAAAGAAATGTAGGATAGACAATCACTGAAGAAGAGTATATTAGATGTTTTCACATACTTTCTCACTAATAAGGGCATAGAAAGTGTAAAATGGTAAGATTAAGCATTTCAGTTATTCACTTTTTCCCACACAAGTGCTATCATTTATTACCATAAAAAGGGCTTGTTTATTTATTAAGTTCATAGTTAATATACAGGGTCATATGAGTTTTAGGTGTTCAATGATTACATAATTGTATATTACCTACCCAGTGCTCATCATTATAAGTGTACTCTTAATCATCTTCACCTATTTCACCCATCCTCCCACCCACCTCCCCTCTGGCAACCACCAGTTTGTTATCGATATTTAAGAACCTGGTTTTTTGAAAGAAAAAAAAGAATCTGCTTTTTTTTGTACAGATCAACACCAAAAAAATGAATAATCCAATTAAAAATTAGCAAAATACATTTTTCCAAAGAAAACATAGATGGCCAATAGACAGGTGAAAAGATGCTCACCATCACTAATCATCAGGGAAGTGCAAATCAAAATTACAATCAGATTCATCTCATACCTGTCAGTATGCTTAAAATCAAAACCATAAGAAATAACAAGTGTTGGCAAGGATGTGGATAAAAAGAACCCTCATGTACCGTCAGTGGAACGCTAAATGGTACAGCCATTGTGGAAAACAGTATGAAGGCTCCTCAAAAAATTTAAATTGAATTAGAATATAATCCAGTAATTTCACTACTGGGTATTCACCCAAAGAAAATTAAAACACTATATGAAAAGATATATGCAATAAATGTAGAGTCCAACCACCACAATATGGAAGCAACCCAACAGTTAATCCATACATGAATGACAAAGACGTGATGTGCTATATATATATATATAATGGAATATTACTCATCCATAAGAAGGAATGAAATCTTGCCATTTGCAACAACGTGGATGGATATAGAGGCTATAATACTAAGTAAAATAAGTCAGAGAAAAAAAAATACCGTATGACTTCACACATATGTGGAATTTAAGAAACAAAGCAAATGAACAAAAAAAAAGAAGACAAACTCTGAAAAGTGCTTGTTAGACACCACAATATCATTTAGCCTGCATATTTTGCTTCTTTGTTATTTTCTTCATTTTCAGTACTGTTTTCTGACAAATAGATAACTTCTGACTTTACAGGACATTCTCTGTAGTAAATAAACAAACTATTTTAATAATTTTTTAAATTTAAATATGTAAGGTTCTAAATAGTCACTCTTTTATGTTCCAAATTGGATAAACTTTAATATTGCCGGCAGTCCTATCTGTATCAGACCAAGAAAATTAATGATCCATAAACAAGTATTCCAAGTAAAATATTTAGGTTACCAGACAATAACCCACTTCCTAGAAATCCACCTAAAATTATCCTATTTCTAATTTTTTAATCTATGTAGTACTCACTCATGAAAGTTTCTCTATATATACTACATGCATAAAGAGACATAAACTGTAATGGGAAGAACACATTTCTATTTTATAAATTTACAATTCTCAAGTCTCTTACAAATGAGAAATGACATCGATTTGCATTTATCTTGCAGTTCTGATTTTGACTGTCTGCAAAAACTGACTTATGACATTATTGCGAAGTTTTTATCAAAATATCATCAAAATGTACACAGGCTACCCACTATTAAAAAATCAATTTTTAAATATTTACATCATAAAGCATCAATAACAATTTTGAGACTATGCAGTGTCTATTTGAATAATTAACCACAATTGCATACTGAGATAAAAGGAAAAAGGCCAGCAGCCAATCTTTCTTGAATAACTTGTAATTCAGATCCACCTGTGTTAGGTTCAAAGAAATACTTCCATGTTTTCAACTGTTTGAGCATTTTGATGAGTAGGCAAGACATTCTTCTGTCCAACAAGCTACTAGGGACTTTAATCATCACCTTTCTTCTTCCCATCCATTACCTTTGTCTATTTTTTTCATTTTCAAAACGTTCTTTTATGAATTACTTTATCAGTTCATTCAATTATTTTTGAACACTTACTATATTAGTAGCTCAATCCTAGACACGATAAAGGAGTAAAAATTGGAGAAGTCTTATGTAGGCAATGAGACATATGTACGACTGGTCAATCATAATGCCATCACATGGATCAGCCCCTTCCTGCCACCTCAACCTCTGACCAATCTCAAGAAGTTATTATTTATACTACTTGGTTCATAAAACTTGGTCCCAGACCACTGATTTCTCATCACTACTGGTTATATTCTCTTCCCTCTACTTTCTTTTCCCTTTACCACAGATTCTTGAAATGCAGGAGTTTGGTGTTTTTGCTTTGGTTTGGTTTTTGTTTTTTCCTTTAGGGGTAGGAATAGGCAAAGGGGAAGAAGCTAAAGCTTAGATTTTACAAATTCAAAAAAAAGTGATTTTGAATGTCTTTGGTCTAACCTCTATTGTAGGTATCATATTCATATAGTAAGTACATAGAAGCACACACTGACAGTCACAACAAATAATAAAGTAAAAGGGAATGACAGAAGACCCCATTGAGCTCTGCCCCAGTAATATCCACAAAAATTCTGACATGGGTACCCTTAAACAATAAACCCAATAGCTATGGGTAGCCTAAATGAGTCCAAAACTTGCTATAAAACAAGGCTAGCAAGTTATGTATGTAAATAACTACAATATGAAGAAACTGTGAAAATGCCATTAAAGAAGGAGAAATGTTCTACCTAGGATGATCAGGTAATAATAACCCTAGAGGAGATAGTAGCTGCCCTACCATTTGATGGAGAGATAGCACAGACTGTTTTCCTGAAATCAACTCCCCATTCCAACCAGAAGGAGAAATATGGAGGCAGACTAAATCAAAGCTCAATTTGATAGCCCAGTTGGGTGGGGCATTGATGGAAAAGTATGTGGGGTCAGATCTCAAAGGAAATTAAAAATGTTTTTAAAGGGGCACCTGGGTGGCTCTGTAGGTTAACCGTCTGCTTTCTGCTCAGGTCATGATACTTGACTCCTGAGATTTAGCTTGCATCAGTCTCCCTGCTAAGTGGGGAGTCTGATTCTCCCTCTCCCTCTGCCCCTCTCCCTGCTCATGATCCTGCTCTCTCACTCTCTCTCAAATAAGTAAATAAAAATCTTTAAAAAAAGTGATTTTAGAGATTTCAGTCTTTTCCTGGCAATGCATAAAACAATCAGAGTTCAGAGTCAAGTCATAATTTTTAATATAGTCAAGATTTCTTCTGCGGATACTCAAGTTTTGATTCTCTCTAAATTTTACAACTTAATTTCTTGAGAAGACAATCTGAATGACTTAACTCACATTTTGTATCAAGCTTTGAGAAGTTACTTTGGCTCACCTGAATCCAATCAGAAAGTAGCAAAAGGAAGATTTTAGTTTACGGCTGGCTCTTAAATAGGGGCCAAAGACTTGACAAATTCAAGTTGGAGAAATTATAGGCTATGCCAGAACATTAGTCACATGTCCAGTGAAAGTAGCAATAGACAGTGTTAGATGTTACACATTAGTGTGGAAGAGATTCATAGCTGACATATTCTAGAAAGTTCTAGGGAAGACCTACACAAAAATTAGGACAAACTAGACTTTGCTTGATGCTGGAGATCATTTTATTTTTTGTATAGAGTTCTGATTATAAGAAGAGACCTCCACATACAATTGTTTAAAAGAGGTTTAAAAAGATAACCAGACTGAAATGTTCTAACTTGAAGCTTATTTCAATATTTTGATGCCCTTTTGGGAGAGTCCATGAAAAGCAACATTTATAAGTTGATTGTGCAGAAAGCACAAGAGTACACAACTTAGAATGACTCATCAAAGACAAAATATTGTCTTACTTACTCTGCTCTAATATTTATCTAGGTAGTAAAAGAGGGTACAAGTGATTCACTATAATCTACATTTTCTCTCTCTCTCTCCTTTTTTTTAAGATTTTATTTATTTATTTGACAGAGAGAGACACAACGAGAGAGGGAATGCAAGCAGGGGGAGTGGGAAAGGGAGAAGCAGGCTTCCCGCAAAGCAGGGAGCACGATGCGGGGCTCCATCCCAGGACCCCGGGATCATGACCTGAGCTGAAGGCAGACGCTTAATGACTGAGCCACCCGGGCGCCCCTCTCTTTTTTTTTGAGCCCGTAGCTAGCTATACCAAATTTTAGCCAATGGATTGTGATTTCCAGGTCTACACATATCTGGTGTCCTTCTACTACCAAATTTGCTTCTACAGGCTTTTCCCCCTTTTGCTGATCTTTCCAAGATCCTCACTTCACTTTACTAAATATGAAGCATACAGAAAAAGAAAAAGAACATTAAATTTGCAGGTTTAACTAACCAACCAAAGTAGTAAGTTACCTGTCCAAGTAGGTATTTGACAAGCTCAGTGAATCGGAAAAACTAAGTTGCCTACGCATGTTAGATATAATGGTTTCAAATATTCCCTTAATAACAGTTTTAAATAAATAAATTTACCAATTATAGGGGTCCAAACTAAGAAAACAAGAAATTGTGTTTTATGTTCAAACAAAACAGTTTAGATTTTAAATGTTAGTAATAATTCCAGTTGTTATTTCAGTTGCACAAGAAGTCATTAAGTTAATAAGGAATTTCAACAGAAAAACATATCCCTCTTAACTCAGCAGTCTCCCAATAAGCCCAATTCACTAAAAATTAGCTGCTGTAATTTATAAGAGCACTTATTAAGATGAATCACTTCTAGATGTAATTATCTTCATTTATTGAAAGTTATGGGAAAAAATGTGAAGGATACATTTTTTTTAACTGAAGGAAATATGTTGGAGAGAATTAAATCCTCAGCACAATCATAAAAAAACGAATATATTCATTGCTGTATTCAATCATTTTAATGCTTTAACATTTGCTCTTTTTCTAATTTATATGAATTATCTACATTGTGATATATATTTTATTTTTCATTCCACCCACATCTGCCTTGATTGAGATGTTTTGTGTATTTTAAAAATTCTATTCCAAATGCTAGTGTATTTCCTTGTATACACTGATTTTAAAATCAAGCAAGCAAAAGCATGATGCATATATTTATCTATACCTAGATATATATAAACACATATTTAGATTTAGATACAAATGTGCAATGTTATTACATGTTAAATACTTGGCACATTTAATCAGCCATATGTAAATACTGACCATAAATTTATCTTAACATTTTTGTAAATTGAGGGTGTATATTCAGTCTCTAAATCTTCACTATATATGGTGGCCTATATATCTACATGAAGTAGCTCTAATCTGACTCCTGATATCATCTCTCCTCTCCCTCAACATTCTGTGCTATAGCCATACTGGTCTTCTTCTAGTTTCTTGAGTTCCTAGAACTTGTTTTAGTTTTTGGACTCTTAATGCAAGCTAATTTCTCTCCCTTGGATATTCTTTATGCAAATTTTACATGTCTAATCCTTATCATTTAAGTCACTCTATGCAAAATACAGACTTGTAACATCACCATCTATCCCATTTTCTCTATATATTTCATAGTGCTTATTATAATCATAAATTATTTGACATATGATATGAATTATTTAACTTATTTTTTAAAAGATTTTATTTATTTATTTGAGAGAGAATGAGAGAGAGAGAGAGCACGAGAGGGGGTAGGGTCAGAGGGAGAAGCCGACTCCCCGCTGAGCAGGGAGCCCAATGCCAGACTCGATCCCGGGACTCCAGGATCACGACCTGAGCCGAAAGCAGTCACTTAACCAACTGAGCCACCCGGGCACCCGAATTATTTAACTTATGATGCATATATGTTGTTTATTTTGTTCACTACCTATCATCAGTTCAGTGGAGTTTTATTACAATTAAAGTCCTCACGGTGTTTTCATCTTTCTCAGATGGATGCCCAGGGGCAGAATTTCTGGATCATATAGTAGTCTTTTTCTTGGATTTTTTTGAGGGAACTCTATGCTGTTTTTCATAGTGGCTGTACTGGTTTGCATTGCTGTCAGCAGTGTGCAGGGGTCCCCTTTTCTTCACATCCTTATCAAAACTTATTTCTTGCTTTTTTGATGGTAGTCATTCTGGCAGGTGTGAAGTGATATGGTGGTTTTAGTTTGCATTTCCCTAATGATCGGTGATGTTGAATATCTTCCCATGTGCCTGTTGGCCATCTGTATGTCTTCTAAGTGTCCATTGATGGACAAATGAATAAAGATTACACACAGAAACAGACACAGGAATACTCCTCAGCCATAAAAATGAGAATGGAATCTTGCCACTTATGACAACATGGATGGACCTTGAGGACATTATGCTAAGTGAAATAAGTTAGAAAGAAAGACAAATACCATATGATTTCACTTATATGTGGAATCAAAACAAACAAACAGATCAAAACCAAACAAACCAACCAAACAAATCAAGCTCATAGATACAAAAATCAATTGGTGTTTGCTGGAGGGAAGGGGTGGGGGTTGGCAAAATAAATAAAGAGGGTCAAAGGGTACAAACTCCAGTTATAAAATAAATAACATGGGGGTGTAATGTACAACATGGTGACTATAGTTAATAATACGGTATTGCATATTTGAAAGTCACTAATAGATTAAATCTGAAAAATTCTCATGAGAAAGAAAGAATTCTAACTATGTGACAGATGATAACTAGACTATTGCGTTTATCATTTTGCAGCATATATAAATATAGAATCATGTAATACACCTAAAAATAATAAAATGCTATATATCAATAATGCAATAATTTTTTGAATTTAAAAGAAAAGCTCTCACAGACTATATTTTGACATTGTGCATAAGGGTTAACATATCTCTAAAACATAACAGTTTATATATAATATTGATTTATGATAAAATGCCAGAGACATATGTATATTTTTATATACATAAAAATTATGGATTGATATATAAAAATTAATGCATACTTAACTATGACATTGAGTGTAGAGCCTCAAAGGATAAAGAATCAGAGTTTTAGAAGAAAATATATTAAAGTGTATTTTTAAAAATATTTTTACTTTTTACTTTTTAATTTTATTTAATTTTTTAAAGATTTATCTATTAATTCTACAGAGAGAGAGAGAAAGAGAGAGAGAGACAGCACGCAGAGAGGGGCAAAGGAAGAGGGAATAATAGAATCCCAAGCAGACTCCCCACTGAGCACAAAGCCCAATGAGGGGTTCTATGTCACAACCCTGAGATCCTGACCTGAACTGAAACAAAGAGTCAGACACTTAACAACTGAGCCACCCAGGTGCCCCAATATTTTGATTTTTAAAGCATGCTAATGTATAATATATTCAGAAATTGAATAAATGAAATTAATTTTTAAAAACTATATATTTATGTGTTTGTGAGAAAGAGTAGAGGGAGTTGGAGAGAATAAAAGTAAACAAACAAACAAAAAAAGAATAAAAGAGCAGTGAGAAGATCTCTGAAGGTCCTTCAGGGGACATAGAATAGGAACCCAGTTTCTGAAGTCATACTGCCAGGTCCCAACTCTCATCCAGCAATTACTGCCTATAAGACATTAAGCACGTGACACATTATCTTTCTCATTCAGCATCTTAACTGGTAAATATTAACACTTCTCTATAGTAGATTCAAACCTATGGTGACCATCAATAAATGTTGTCATTTATTATTCAAAAATCTTAATTTTACAAAAAATTCTGAAATATGAAATAAATTATTATTTGGTATTTTCATTATGTCCCATTAAATACTTGTTGAATCAACTAGAACTTGTGAAGTTGAGGTGTATCTAAAGGGGGCCCAGAATAAATTATTTTTATTTTTGTAACTAAATCTTTACTTGTTAAATGTGGCACAAAAATGTGTTAGTTTAGTTTATAAGCACTTGATATATAAACACTGTATGCTAAGGAACAAAAATAAAATGCCATACTTTATATTGAACATGATCTCATCCATAAAAAATTAAAAATTAAAAAAGTAGAAAATACATTAGCATTGTAATAGTGATTGCCTCAGAGTGGTAGAAAATTGGGAGGTTCAGAGGCACCTGGGTGGCTCAGTTGGTTAAGTGACTGCCTTCAGCTCAGGTCATGACCCCAGGGTCCTGGGATTGAGCCCCGGGTTGGGCTCCCTGCTCAGTGGGGAGCCTGCTTCTCCCTCTCCCTGTGCTGCTCCCCCTGCTTGTGTTCTCTCCTCTCTGTGTCAAATAAATAAAATCATAAAAGAAAAGAAATTTGGGAGGTTTTGTAATTAACTGTAGAACTTTTAATCTTTCAAATTCATTATTTTAGTTATATTTTATGATCAGCTTTAGGAAAAAGTATCTAAAATGAAAAATAATGTTTAAGCATTTTATATTATTGATGTTATAAATTATTTTATGCAATTTAATCAGACTATTTAGGATCAGTTTTCACAATTATTTTTATCATAAAACATGTTTATCAAAATAATAATGTACAAAACCCAATTTTAAATATTATGTAAAGGAAGAACCATCTTAGAAATACATAGTAATAAATCCACATGGAATTTCTATACTAGCATTTGCTAGCTTTGTGACTTTAAGGTAATTATTGAAGATCATCAACATTTATCTGGCAACCTAAGAGTAAGTTCTCTTTGTCATGTAAACTACTTGATCCCTGAGCCTATACAACCTTTTAAAATTTTTATTTTCAATTACTTACCTAAAGAATTGGTGAAACCTTTAGAGAGAAAACTCAGGCTTCACTTTTGGACATTGTAACTATGAGATACCTGTTAGGCAACCAAAAGACAAAACTGACGAAGAAGCTGGTGGTAGAAGTGAAGTTAAGTGGACAGATCAGTGCTAAAGAAGCAAATTTGGGAGTCTAACATATCGATGAAATTAACACCCTGGAGGTAGAAAAAGTCTCTTAGGGAGAGGTGATAAATAGAAATGAAAAGGGAGGAGTGCCTGGGTAACTCAGTCGTTTAAGCATCCCACTCTTGATGTCAGCTCAGGTTGTGATCTCAGGGTCCTAAGATTGAGCTCCTTGTGGGGCTCCACACTCAGCAGGGAGTCTGCTTCTCTTCCTCTCCTTTGCCCCCCACTCTCTCTCTCAATAAAATAAATAAATCTTAAAGAAAAAGGAACAGAAAAGGGAGCCTAAAGTGAAGTCTTCAGATACTCAAATATCTAGTTTACAAAGAAGAAAGACTGACTATTAAAGTGGAAGGAAAGAGAGAGGGTGAAGGGAGCTGTTATGAGGATTACTGTGAGGAGATAATAAAATGTTGAATATGAGAGTACTCTATAAATATAATATGATATACATAAAAATTAACATTGCCTTCATTAAATAAAGAAGAGACATGTCAGAGGATCTGGAAGTGATAGTAAAGTTTTTCGGATAATGGATCAGAGACCTAAATCTAGCAAGGTGATATTTGCCAGTGATAAAAACAATCATGAGAAGAATATCAATCATTATTAAAAAAATAGATACAAGATGGGAAAAATGTACCTTAGCATAAGATCCTGAACAAATATTGTGAAGTAACTAAGAAACGTAAAGTAAACTTTGCAAAATGTCAGGAAATTAATTAGTGGGCAGGACACTCAAGCTCAGTTACAGCCAAGACCATCATGTCCTACCAATCTCCTTGTGAATCTCAACACAAGTAGTATAATCTCTCTGGGTCTCCATTTATTCAGATGTGAAATGGGGATAATTATAGTACCTACTTCCTGATGTTCTCAGTAGGAGTAATTAAGGTAATATTCACAAAGTGCTTATCACAATCCCCAGCACAGCGCTCAATATGTAGTAATCAAAATGATGGCCACCACTACAGTCAATCAGGATTCAAATCAGGTCTCTAACTCTAGGACATTTTGTGGCATTGTTATAGGAGTTCATGTATAAGTTGGAATACAAGACTTTAGAGAACATGTTCAAACCTGAAATACCTATGAAAATTTCATAAAATAATGAGTCATTTTAAAGTCAAATTTCACTTTTTTCTAATAACTATAAAATCTTACACCATAATTCTGAATATTTCTGTGACACACACAGACACAGAAATATTTTGTGTCTTCCCCTTACATGTCCTCATATATAATTACATTGCATATAGGTATATGCCAATAACATGAGACTAAATGACCATTCAAGCTTCTCCATGTCTATCATTCTCCAATAAAGGATGGTACCCCAATATATAAGAAATAGTGTAGGTTTGGTAATAGACAGAACTGGCCTCAATGTCAAGTACTGTTGACATTGGTTGTACATTATATACAAGTTATTTGATTGATCTGAGACTTCGTGTTCTTCCCAATTGTCAGAGTAGATAATGTGCTCACCAAATATTTCACATTTTCTCTAATATTTCCAGCCCCATTTCCAGTTAACCAGATAAGGTGGGCAATGATATTAACTGTAGAGTTTTCATTTCTAGGCTGAAGCAGAGAGAGATTAGGTATGAGTTTTAGTGTGAGATCTTTGTGTGTTCTCTTTCCCATTACTGCTAGTGTGGAGGCCTCCTCTAGAGAGAGTAAAACCACCAAATCCCAGAAGACTTAATCTTTGAACTACCTCATGAGCAACAGCTGCTAAGTCTCCTAGACCATCCATAGCAGAATTTTCTTGAGTAAGAAATAAACTTTTATTATTCTTAAATCACTTATTGATATGGCATATCTATGCTACCTTGACAAATGTACTTATCTATGAAAAAATGATGGTTCTCTGGGGTTGCTGTAAATAGAGAGACAATGTACATAAATAGACCAGCAAAGTGAGCATGTGCAAAAATAATAACTATGAATATTGTTATTAAGAAAAACACTTTTTGACTCATGTCA
This sequence comes from Callorhinus ursinus, assembly GCF_003265705.2. Lineage (NCBI taxonomy): Eukaryota > Metazoa > Chordata > Mammalia > Carnivora > Otariidae > Callorhinus > Callorhinus ursinus. Next base: position 33,610,006 of record NW_027397081.1, read on the forward strand.
GGAGAATTGTCAAACTGTCTTTCATACAATGAAAAGAATATATTTGTCTTTCCAATACCACATTACAATATTCTCATCATAAGCATCATTTCAAACTTTCTAAGATAGCATTGATTCCAAAAAGATTATCTAGAATCAATTGTATTGAGTTTATTTTGATCTAAACCACATCACTTTCAAGCATGTTGACTACATGGTTGAGATTATATTCTTTGTTAAGAGATATACTAACTCTGGTCCTGACATTGAACATTTGATTCAATTTTAAATATTACATACCAAATATTCTCGATTACCAACTTTGCTGAAAAAATGAGGAGTCATTTTCATTATGAAATTTATCATAATTGTCAAAACCACTTGCCTAGTATAAATAAGGTCGTTGTAAACGTGTACACCATTTCCACAGCAATTTTGGGGCACCTGTTAGGAACAGGCTTCTAAAAATGAGTAACAAAAACACAGCTGTTAAAGACATGTCACTTTATCTCTCCACTTATTATCAGTGGAGTTTAAAAAGTTCTTATTGGTAAAAACAAGGTATGAAAAATGATTCTAATTAGAGAAGTTGTGCCCTATGTTGAAATAAATGTGCCTTATGCTATTTCTTAACACAGACTTCAAAAGGTGTCAGAAACCTTGGATCATCATAAAGTCTTCCGAGCATAGCAGAGAAAATTGAAAGCTATGCATCTTACTTTCCATTTGGTAGCACCAGAGGGAATGGTTTAAATGATTTAACTTTACCTGCAATATACAATATACTGTGTACATTGTTTCATAAAACAAAACCTCCAAACAGCTCACTAGACTAAAGCAGATTTACTCTGCTAACTTAAGCATGGAATGTAGTCAGTTTCCATACATCATTTTAGAAATAGCAAAATATTTCCAAAAGAATGAATGTTATCTACTGTTTTATCAGTAATATGCTACATGACAAATAGGACAATGGCATTGCATCAAAATGTATTTTTTAAATTTTCTCCTAACACTGGAGAGGAAATCAAGGCTGTGGAGCCAAATCACCATATACTCCTAATCTTGCTTCATTCATTACCTTCTTTAATGAGCTACTAAAAGGATAAAACAAGTCATTTTTCCCTTTGCCTAGCATTGTATATGTCTGGGTCTGGAACTTTATGATAGGTATGGCATTGAGCACATTATACCACTTGAATGTATAACAAACAATAGTAATAATGATAATGGTATCTTCTGACAAGTTCTATTTGATTTGCTTCCTTGTTTTCTGAAACAGACTTTCAGTTCTTTTAGTCCTATAAAACAGTAAAACACAGTATGTTTTAGGTAAGTTATAAAACAAAAGCATCCCTGTGCCATCAAGCATAGGGGGTATTTATAATCAATGTTCAAGTTTTGACCCCCTCCTTTTAAACATTCCTTCAAGAAACCATCTATTCCATCAGCCACATTTGTTAGTATCTATCAACTTGCCTGTGTATATTGAATTCACTTCATACTATTTTCTAATCTTAAGAATTATACAGGATGGAAAAGTCTCTTCTCAGTGTCTTTTTTTTATTTTTTTAAATTTTTTTTAAAGATTTATTTATTTATTTTGAGAGAGTGAGAATGAGAGAGAGAGACAGAGACAGAGAGAGCACATGAGAGGGGGGAGGGTCAGAGGGAGAAGCAGACTCCCTGCTGAGCAGGGAGCCCGATGCGGGACTCGATCCCGGGACTCCAGGATCATGACCTGAGTCGAAGGCAGTCGCCCAACCAACTGAGCCACCCGGGCCCCCTATTTTTTTAAATTTTTTATTGTTATCTTCTCAGTGTCTTAAATATTATTATATCATTCTATTTAATAATGGCATCCATTAAAGGTCAACTATTAGACTTGATGACTTTATCAAAACTTTAATTAAAGAATACCTGCCAGAAAAGATTAGAGTTTAACATGATACATTTCCACATATTAAATCAAAAGAAAAAATAAATATCTTTAATACCAAGTATATTATTATAGATGCGAATATAATCTGATTTACATTAAACAATATGATTATAATGGTAATGGAATCTGAAAGTCAAAGTATAATACGCACAAACACACACACCACACATTTTCTATTTTACCAAATAAATTTTAATTACAATTACAATCATTGACTTTCCTCTTCAACATCTTTTTTTAGCCTCCCCTTCACCTGCCTGTTCTAAATAAAACTTTGTTTTCCCCACAGAACCATGCTTTACCTATTGCATTCTCAAGCGGTCATGTTTCCTCTGCAACATTCTTCAAAGCACTGGGCTGAGGGTTGAGGTAAATGCCCCCTTTGCTCCTTATTGCTGCTTCCATAACTTTCACCTCTGATTCTCTCTAAAAAGCCCCAGATTTGAATAAAGATCAAACCACCAATTTATACCACATACTAAACTTATTTCTGGTAGTCATTTATAACTCTGGAATCATTACACTCATTCTTTGGATATTCAACATCTAGCTACTGCCTCTTCCCTCCCATGGGAATCTGGATATCCTTGGTGATATGACTATCAAGACAGTGATCATTGTGACAAACCCCCCTTTTTAAGATTTTATTTATTTATTTGACAGAGAGAGAGCACAAGCAGGTGGAGCAGCAGAAGGAGAGGGAGAATCAGGCTCCCTGCTGAGCAAAAAGCTGGATATGGGGCTCGATCCCAGGACCTAGGATCATGACCAGAACTGAAGGCAGATGCTTAACCATCTGAGCCACCCAGTCACCCTCGTTGTGATACACTTAGCCCTCAGTCCCATAACCTCCTTTACTCTAATGTTTTAGCCGGCTATCTATTGATGCTAGCAACTTTCCACTCTCCCTCTCCCTCTCCTGTTCTCATTCTGTCCATGGCAAACTTAGATAATATGGCTCTTTGTACAAATTCTCCCTTGGATACATTCTCAATGTATTCCTTCCTTCTTCCCTCTACAGAACCTCATCTCTTGTAAAATCTTCTACCCAGTTACCGTTTTCTGCATCTGTGCAAGCTGATGGTATCTAGAAACAAACCATAGAGACCCCAAATCCTATATCCATCTTTTATTGTATATCCCTTGATTTTCCTTCCAAATTTGCTCCCTCTGCTTATGTGTTTTTTTTTTTCCATGAGGGAAATAAATGGCACATATTATTTTTGAGCTTCTCAGGCTAAAATCCTTGTGAGCACCCTTGACTTCCTTCTATCTATCATACCCCAAATCATATATCCAGACTTATACTACATTTTACCACTGCCATCATCACCTCTCCCAGCCACAATCCACCTTCACTTGTATTAAGTAATGCAATAGTCTTTTAGCATGCTCTTTTGTCCCACTACAATGTATTTTCCATGCTGCAGCCAGATTGATCCTTTAAAGTCTATACCAGAACATGTCTGTCTTCTGCTTAATTACTCCAAAGCTTCAATCTCACTCAGACCAAAAGTCTTTTAAATGGTCTAAAGGACACTACCTGACCTGATACTCTCATCCACACACACCCTGGTCCTAGTCACTGTTCCCTTATTACCTGTCTTAGCTCCATATCTAACCTTGCTACTCAGAGTGTGTTCTTCTGACTAGCAGTACTGGCATCACCAGGGAGCTTGTTATGATGTTCTCAATCAGACCCCACAACACATCCATTAAAAAAGAATCTGCATTCGGAAGAATGAAGGGGGGAAATCAGAGAGGGAGATGAACCATGAGAGACTATGGACTCTAAGAAACAAACTGAGGGTTCTAGAGGGACGGTGATAGGGGGATGTGTTAGCCTGGTGATGAGTATTAAAGAGGCATGTACTGCATAGAGCACTGGGTGTTACATGCAAACAATGAATCATGGAACACTACATCAAAAAAATAAAAACAAGCAAGCAAAAAAAAAAAAAAAAAGAGAGAGAGAATCTGCATTTTAATAAGATCACCAAATAGGAGCATATGGATGGCTCAATCAGTTAAACATCTGACTCTTGGTTTTGGCCCAGGTCATGATCTCAGGGTCATGGGATTGAGCCCTGTCTTAGGCTCCAAGCTCAGTGTGGAGCCTGCTTGAAATTCTCTCTCTCTCTCTAAAATAAAATAAATAGGGGTGCCTGGGTGGCTCAGTCGTTAAGCGTCTGCCTTTGACTCAGGTCATGATCCCAGCGTCCTGGGATCGAGCCCCATGTCTGGCTCACTGCTCCACGGGAAGCCTGCTTCTCCCTCCTCCACTCCCCCCTGCTTGTGTTCTCAGTCAAATAAATAAATAAAATCTTTTAAAATAAATAAATAAAATAAATAAAATCTTGAAAAAAATTAAAATATCACCAAATCACCAGATAATTTGTACATTCAAGTTTGAAAAGCATGGATTTAAGTATTAATTGTATAAGGACAAATACCAATGAAAAATAAGAGGCTTAATCCCCCCTTATTGAAAATAAGGGAAGAGATTTCTTTCTCCTCATTTTTTGTTAGAACATTTACCTTAGAAAACTTGAAAATGTAAGTACTTTCTCTGACTCTTTGAAATACCAATGAGGGGTCTGGGTGGCTCAGTCAGTTAAATGATCAACTCTTGGTTTCGCCTCAGGTTATGATCTCACAGTCATGAGATTGAACCCTGGATTAGTCTCCACACTCAGTTGTGCAGTCGTGGAGTCCAGCTCAAAATTTCTTTCCCTCTCCCCCACCCTCTCCCTCAAATAAAGAAATAAAGAAAAACTTAAAAAAATAAAAAAGAAATGCCTATGAATCTTTTAGAAACTAAAGAAGACACATCAGTTTTGTGACCAAGGACTATCCTTCTCAAGGACCTGGGAACCATCTCTTTGAAATATAAATATCAAGGAATATAGTCCCCTTAACTCCCAGTTTCTGTGGAAGAGAAGGAGCCTAACTTCAGCAGACATCTTGTTCCAAGTTGCAAAACTACCCACTGTCATAAAAATAGAGATTTGATTTTCCTCTGCATAAAACCAATAAGCTAACACAGATGGTCACTGACATTACTAGTAAGAATGAACTATGTACAACAAAAGGTGTTGCCAAGTCCTTTTACATGAGGGCTAATTATTGTTTATCTTGAAAACTTATTATATAATGAGTTGTATTTGTTGGCCCTAAGTCGTGGTGTTCCTTTCTGTCTTTGCTATATCCTCGCTGACTACCCACAATGCAAAATCACATTCTAGTTTAATGCGTACTCAATAATAAAAATTGTTTTCTCTCTCTACAGTCTTTATGGGAGTTACTTTCTGGGTTGGGAAAAAATTTTCTTTTTAATTGTATTTTATCAAAATTTGCACGTCCTAACTTGGACGTTTAGGGGGATTCACTCATTAACCTCCAAAAATCTAAAACTTATCCTTTGCTCACACTATTCTGACACACACCAGCATCCTTTAAGTTCCTTAAACATTCAAAATACTTTAAACTGTTTTCTCTGCATGCAAACTCGTCCCCAAGATGAGTCTTACTTACTTAAAAAGATTGTCATTCATCAAAGATTTCTTCTTCAATGTTCTATTTATAAAAACCTTCTCCATTCCCTTTGTTGCTAAAATCTCTCTGCTCCTGAATAAAGTAATATAAATATATTTTGTCTTGTTTTCAATCACCAGAATGTAAACTCTGTTAGGACAGAAATATTCTTTATTGTGTTTCCGTCCTCTGTGTGCAATAAATATTTGTAAACTAAATTACAGAATAAATTGTCATGCATATGAATGTGTTAATGATCCTAATCAAATGCGTAAAAAACATTCAGATTTTCACTTCAAAAAATAAAGCTATCAAACTAATTAACCTAGATTGTATATTATGGTGATTTTAATGACTTCTACTATTCAAATTATTACTGCAGAGTAAAATATTATAAACAAATTCAATCTCTTTTTTCTTCTCCTTTCAAATCTCTGTTCATGATTCTTCCATCTGTCTCCTATCCTACTGGAGATTTCCACCTCTCACTGTCTTGAGTGCTCTGATGACCTCAATCAAAAGACAATTACCTAGTGAGGGTAGAAGGTAATTATTCCTATCAAGTAAAGATTGAACACACCTGAATAGGCAGCTGCAGTTCTTTTCAGGACAACATCATTACCACAAAATTTGACTCTGGAAATTTGTGAAGCATGTAAAATCTAAATTGTTGATTTATTGCAAGATTTGTAGGACAGCTATTCTTCCCACTGAAAGCTATGCCTCTAAAAGGCAGAGTAAATAAGGGAGTAAATTGGATTTGGAGTAAGCAGAAGATTTACTCAAATTTCTAAATTAGACTTGCAAAGCAAAGTGCATTTAGGTTAATTCCCTGGACTAAGTAAATCTTATAGAAATTTCACCAAAATATGTATTTATAAAGCTCATAAAATCCTGAAACATGCAATGCACTATCACCCAGAAATGAGAAAAAGTCAGTCATAAAAATGGCAAATGATTTTCATACCTCAACATTGTCATAAGTTAATGTCATACAACATAATGCACATTATTTAGAAATTTAAATGTTCTAGAATTTTTTATATGAAATAGTTCCATTTGCGGAGTTTCTAAGGTAGCTACTTGCAACAAGGAGGAAAAGAAGATGCTTTTGCTCCTGAATTCTGTTCCTGTTCCGACAGCTTCCTTTACCATAATGATATATGGAATACAGTCTTCTTCCCAGCTCCCTTCGTAGCTTCTTTAAGTGAAACCAGAATATTGGTCATTGAGTTAATGTCAGAATTATTCACTATTAGAAACTGTGGTCTAGGGATGCCTGGGTGGCTCAGTCGGTTAAGCATCTGCGTTCGGCTCAGGTCGTGATCCCAGGGTCATGGGATTGATAGCTCTGCATCGGGCTCCCTGTTCAGCTGGGAGCCTGCTTCTCCCTCTCCCACTCCCCCTGCTTGTGTTCCATCTCTCACTGTCTCTCTCTGTCAAATAAATTAATAAAATCTTAAAAGAAAAACCTCTGTTCTGATTATTTATTTCATTTCTGTTCCTCAATACCACATAAACTCTGTCAAGGGATCTGAGGTATTTAGTTCACCTCAACATCCCCAGGGCTTGAAACAGTGCCTAACATATAGTAGGCATGCTTTAAACATTAATTAGAAGAAAAACTTAAATGAATAATATACAGCTGGGTTCATACCCTGACTGTAAAAGAAAGTTCTTATATTGCTTTTGAGTGCTCTTTCATATAGAAGAGTATTTGTGATGAAAACAATCAATTATAATTTTCAGTCGATAAAGGAGGGAGGTAAGAAAGAATAAGAAGGAGGGATCCATGCTTCCCAGAAGCTACATTTCTATAACAGCGCAACTGGGGAGCAGTGCTTACCTTTAAATAGAAATGAAATGGCAAAAATACTGAGAATTGCCCAAGTTCTAGGTCACCATGAGGGTAAAATCCAAGTTGGAAATTAAAAATACTATCAGGGGCGCCTGGGTGGCTCAGTTGGTTGGGTGACTGCCTTCGGCTCGGGTCATGGTCCCGGAGTCCCGGGATCGAGTTCCACATCGGGCTCCCTGCTTGACGGGGAGTCTGCTTCTCCCTCTGACCCTCTTCCCTCTCGTGCTCTCTATCTCTCATTCTCTCTCTCTCAAATAAATAAATAAAAAAGAATCTTTAAAAAAAAAAACCCAGTTACTTTAAAAAAAAATACTATCAGAATTTTATTTTAAATATTTTATTTATTTGTCAGAGAGAGAGAGAGCACAAGCAGGAAGAACAGCAGGCAGAGAAACAGGCTCCCCGCTGAGCAAGGAGCCCGACATGGGGCTATATCTCAGGACCCTGGGAAAGACCTGAGCTGAAGTCAGAGGCTTAACTGACTAAGCCACCCAGGCATCCCCAGAATTTTATTTTAAATGGAAAAAAGCTCAGTCTTGCCTATATTTTCTTATGTAACTATAAGACCTGACAATTACCAGTTAAATAGCAATTTCTTTTAAGCTGATTTGATTGACTGCTTTAAACATGTTGGACATTTAACAATATGTACTTTTTCATCATTATCTTATTTAATCCTCTTCATAACTCAATTACGTGAGCATTATTGTGCCCCTTTTCAGACAAGGATTCTCAGGCTAAGTAAGGTTCTATACATTGTTCAAGTTCTGGAATTGCCAGGATTTAAATTCTAGAAGCTTGCACTTTTTATTACAACACTAGAGTCTTTTGAAGGCTGTGGCAGCAAGCATGTGACCTACTATGAAATATTACCATTAATATTTAAATGCATCGCTTTGCACTTCTAGCTACAATTTCTAAAATCTCAATGTATGCACACTGAAAAAAATATATTTATCCAAACTGTGACACACACTTGATAAAAACTTCTGGGAACAGTCTTTTCCATATATTTTTTAACTTACTTTTAGCAGTGCACATATTTTCCTTGCATCTTGTATTTACCTTATTCAACCTGCTCTATTTTAATTATCTGTGTCCTTTATTACAGTTGGGGTGTCTTTGGGCAGAGACTCCATTTTGCTCACTACCACATACCCAGTGAAAATCACTATGCTTGGTGCATAGGATTTGCTGAATATTTATTGGATTAATAAAATTAACTAACAAGTGTCTATGAGTTATACAAAGGCGTATAAGAATAATAAGAACAATAAAAATTTATGTACCTGCTTAATTGTCAAGAGAAATACCATAATAGAAAGATCCTAAAACAAGAATGACCAGCCCACTGCCAAATTCAATTTTCCCCAAATCTTGCATCACTTTCTGTAACCTCCCCTCATTCTACACCCACTGCACAACCTAATGTACTATAAGTAAAATATATGATTTATAGACTAGGCATGATACATACCATTTATTAGCTATAGTCCATATAATTCTGCTTTGGTATTGTCCCTAATTTCATTGCTGTCAGACTCTGTATTTAACACTCCCAGCCCTAATAAGCTAACAACCAATTAGCCCTTCTAGGCACAACAGGGTTTCAACATCCATTTGGAGTTAGAGGATAAAAGTGGAAGCAACCACTTAACCCAGAAATGAAGAATTGCAATAATTTGTATAATAATTTTTAATGATATAAAATATTTTTTCAACTTCTGAAAAATTCAGTTTGCTTCATTACCCTTTTGACCAACCAACAAGCATATCCTAAGCTATAGAAAATGAGTGAGACCCCCACATAAAGTAACATGGTCTTTTCACATCTCCAGAGGATGCAATTCATTTTGCCTTCAGTTTCAGGAGCATCCCTGAGGCTGTGCAGCGTAGCTGCCCTAATGTAGAAGGTGATGGTGCATGATCTCTAGTCTCTGTGTAGTTGATAAGATTTTCTGAGAATCAGAAGATGGGAAATGGAAACAAACTTTGTTGCTCTTTACTTTGATGCTTGCTTGGTGGCAGGCATTGTTTTATGTAGACACTCTGTATTTCTTATCATGTATAATCTTCACATATTATGGTTGAAGGAAACAAGTTTTGGAAGGAATATATAAATTGCCACGGATAGCTAAGTGGCAAAGCATATGTTAACCTATGTGATTCATCTGCCTCCATAGCCTAAAATATTCCGTAATTCATATAGGTAATTTTGGAACCATTAAAGGGCTTACATATCACGCACTTGGGTATGAACTTTGTCTGAAGGTGATAAAGAGACATAAGAAGCTTTATTCAGGATCATAACATGATTTTATAGATATTTTAGAGAAATAACTTGCAAGAATAAGTAAAATAGATATTGGGTAAAATTTACTGGAAAGGCCAAAGAGTCTCAAAATGCCCACCAATTATACTACTGTCTTAGAAAGAAACCCTAAGGAATTATTTCTGAAGACAGGTGATGTGGCTTCCAAAACCAAGTGTATCAAGTTAGTCTCAATAATCAGTAATTGTATCAAAGCTTCCAATAGGAAAATAAACTTTGGCTGAAGAACAAATAATTCAATCAAATGTTGTCTACCTGGGAAATGCAGGAGTGAGAGAGAGACAGAAAAGCAGAGATACCTGAATGGGAAAATGTTAGGTAGAAGCTAGACAGGAGCAGAGGAAAGAACACCCCAAGGAAGACTCCCAATCCTTGAAGGGGAATGATAGGGACACGAGCTGGAGGCAAGGACAATGATAAATAAGCTACATATTAAAAGTCTCGGGACAACACAACATCTTGCCTTTGTGGCTTCTAAGACCTTGGAGCTGACAAATCCGAGAGACACAGGTGCAGAATAAGTGCTCTCCTCTTCCACCTCTGTCCCAGGGTAACCCCTAGACTGATTATAATACATTTGCTTTGCTGTTCAGCCTTGCTCAGTAGAGGAAGGCTGCCAGGAGTGTTCTGGTACAAACCTTGTAGGGTCAAAAACTCTCCCTTTCAACCTGTAGGAATTCCCCCAAGTGATTGCAGGCAGCCTCCATTACAGACCATCCCACTGTCCATCACAGTTCCTTCCAGCCCCCAAAAAGACTAGAGAACTATCCATTCCCAAAACAAACTAAGGCTGATTCCACCTCCTGGAACCTGCCTGTTCTCCCACTAGGAGAGTGTACTTTCCCTTTAATAAACTGCTTTGTGCTTGCTACTTTCCTTCTGGCTGTTTTATTTGTCATGGATCCCCATGTAAATCTTCTGTGGGGTATCCAAGGACTGAGACCTCCATTCACACAACATCCGGATTCTCCCACCAGTAACATAAGCATTAGAAGAATGTCCCAACCCCCAGAACTATTCAAATACCAGCAAAATGATCATTGCATCTTTCCTTAGGACTGCTAGCATATGTCTCTTCCTCTAAACCTGACATTAGTGCAAGCTTTCTGACATGCATTGTAAGATTTATATTTTAGGAGGTCATTAGGAGAAGGGAGGGGAATATTAGAAAATCTTCCATAGTGCTATATTTGTTACCCTGTGAGAAAGTGAAGACACGCAAATGATCTTTTCCATTCATAGCTGGTAAACAGTTGCAGTATGTATCACCACTTTAGACACCACATCTGAGCTTTTAACACAATTCCTTTTTCCAGATCTTTAATGGCTTGATGTCAATTTGAGATTATTTTTTCTTGCCTATGGACTTAGCTAAACAAACACACAAGCAAGCAAACAAACAAACCAAACCAAACCAAACAAATAAAAACACTCTTCACAAAATTCCCTTTCTGTAAGACTAGCTCCACACATTTTAAAGTTGTTTCCAGATTCATTCTTTAATATTTTTCTCTTTATTCAGAAACTAGAAACTATTTATTTTGAGCAATGTCTTCATTCAGATAGGCTTCTTTCAATGCTTTTCCCTAATATTCTGGTCGAAGTCATATAGAAATTGCAAGTGTAATCTTGGATTAACCTTTTCAAGACTGACTTTTCTAGCAGTATCATAACCATCAGGAATACAAGAGCAGGGCATCAGATACTTTAAAAATCCTGAATAATTTAATCTTTAAATTACTACTGTGACCAAAGGTATATTTTCATAAATCTAAAAAAATATATTGCTATATCAGCAAAACAAAGTTTACAAAAGTAACTTCTCAGAGATCACAGTTTAAACACAAAGGTTTTCTACTGATATCACAAATAAATACTACTCATCTTACTTGTTTAAATGTGTCATTTTACCAAAATTGAAATAAGGTCTATTAGGTCTAGCAATACCTACACATGTTATAGATATTCACAGAATATGATTAATAATTGTATTTTTTGAAAATTAAGAGCAATTAATGAAATTCCATTTGTGGTACTATGAATCTGCAAAAGAATGGAAATGAAGAGTTGTTCCCTTCAGAGTACTTATATTCTTCAACTAAACTTTTATCTTCCTAGATGATAATAAAACTTAATATAAAATGGTGGGAACAATTGAGCAATTCAACACAACAGTAGGAATAACAAAGATTATTACACAATTACAAATAAAATATACTTTAACTCTTTTTTTTTTAAAGATTTTTATTTATTTATTTGAGAGAGAGAATGAGATAGAGAGAGAGCATGAGAGGGGAAAGGGTCAGAGGGAGAAGCAGACTTCCTGCTGAGCAGGGAGCCCGATGTGGGACTCGATCCTGGGACTCCAGAATCATGACCTGAGCCGAAGGCAGTCGCTTAACCAACTGAGCCACCCAGGCGCCCAAAATATACTTTAACTCTTAATGAAATACTTTCTATGCATTTCTAGAAAAAAACATTACTGTTGAGTTATATTGTGGGTAGTGTTTTTTGGATAATAAATGTAGATGGACATATTCACTCATTGTTATTATTATTGTATATTTATAATTCCTACCTTGGATATAACCACTGGTTAATAAAAAAATGTATTTTAACACTATGTTCTTTCAACAAATCAAGCTTTGCCTGCCAAACTTATACATGTGTTTAATCACTTTGCATATTATGATTCTAAAGTTAGACCAGGTCTAATTTATATACAAATGACTTACTGAAAAAAAATAGAAATGTATAAACCTAATCAAGCTACTATTTGATATATTAGACCATTTTTTTTGACTTGGAAGAACTGTAATTATATTTTTAAAGAAAATTCATCAAACATTTTCTCTGTAAGGCAATAGAATTTAAATACACATTTGTTGTTAGATTCTAGGTTGGATACATAGATGACTAGGTCAGTCACTGCCTCTTCCAATTTAAAGTCTAGTGAGCCATATTTTCAATAAAATGTGAGTGCAATACAGGACTAATAATAGAATGTTCCTTTTTCATGCAAACGAACTTATAAATAATATTATCTGTAATCACCAATGTGCTGGTGATTAGGTTCTCCAAAAAAAGGAGAAAAAATAAAGTCCTGATTTATTGCATTTTCCAGTCTTCATGGTAAAGCTATGGCCACCATGGTTGATTTCAAGCTACCAATGTGTTGTCATTGAACTTGGAGTTGGAAAAGATGCTCACAGAAATGTGAAATCAGATATGCACTTGTTCCAATACACCATTGTCTGTTCTGTATTGCATGGGGACTTTGTTTATTGGAACTTAGGTTTCTGAAAAAAAAAAAAAACCATTACTGACAAAAACACTAGCAGGATTAATTGACTTTTTAAGTTTGGGCAAATCACTCAGCTTTGATGGATCTCAGTTTCTTACTTTATAATATTCTTTTGATGCCCCATACCAATTTAAAATGTTGAAGAATTATGTAACTGCCAATAATGGGAAGGACTGATTGCACAACTATTTGTTAACTAGTTAACATATCAGTGGTGGTGCCAGGTATCACAGAATTTATTTTTTCCATGCCTTGTTGACACAACCCATGAGTGCAAATATTTTGAGAATTACAAAATTGAATTATGAACTCTATTTGAATTTTTGAACAATATTATAGTTCAGACATTTGTAACACTGAGTCAAAGGCAATTAAAACCACTGACATTACCATCTTCTAACAGCTTCCTTTCTCTGTTAAGAAATAAAATTAAATATCTTTAATCTGGTTACTCCTTAGATTGCCTACCATTTTTTCATCTCTCATTCCACTCCAGACACAAAGGCCCCTTGCCATTCCTTGAGAACATCACATTTCCTCCAGTCTCAGGATTTTGGACATCCCTCTTCCTGACAAAGTTACTTTTTGTCACACACGCACACTCTCTCTCTCTCTCTCTCTCTCTCTCTCTCTCTTTTAGTGGGGTAGAGGAAGAGCATCACCTGTATGCACTCAGCTGAACCCTTTCTAAAGGGTATAGTCAGTCAATTTAAATTGAATATATTGACACAGTGACATCAGTACTACTCTGTGAGTATTTTTTATTATTCTTTTAGTGTTTATTCAGCTGGAGCTAATGCATTATAAGACATAGCTGGAAAGAAAGATAATATGTAACAGCTTTTCTGGTCCATGGTGAGAAAGAAGGAGGCAGAATTTGTCTTCAAAAGTCAACTAATTAACACTGACATACTTGGGATCACTAAAACTCCTTTTCTTTTGTATCTATTTGTTGAGTAAACAGATAACCAGTTATTTGTATTGAATTTGTTTTCTAGCTCAACAGACTGGTTTTTGGCTACCCATCAGTAGATTTGTGAAAGATGTGTTGACATTTAATTTATGCATAGCCAAAATCAATTTATTCTAGACAGAAAAATTGGTTTTGGCAGAGGAGGTTGAGATTATAAATATAAGTATTTTTCCTTACAGATGGAGAAGTCTCTTACAGTGTTACTTTTAGCAACCCTATAAACATTTTATAAGAGAGTCATAGATTATCCATAGATTTTTTTTCGTTTTTTATTATGTTATGTTAATCACTGATTTAATTGTCAGGACAATAAAGATTTATGAGAAAAAATAAACTTCAAAAAGAAAGATAATTTTTGGTGGCTTCAAAATACCATTACTTATATTTTATCCTTGCTGAATGCCATAGTAATAATTTGTCATGTTATCAGTTACCCTTTGTCACACCAGGATATTTGTGACTATCTTCTTTTGGGTTTGGTTTTCTGTTGTGCATTAGTCTTCCTTTTCCTTGCTTTGTTCAAAGTTATGCCTACCCCATTAATATTTGACTCTAGATATTTTCTCCAGGATGCTTTGATGCAGATTAATTTGCCTGCAGAGAAATAGCAGAGGCAAATGCCTCTCTGACTTCTGAATTCTCACTTTAAATAACAGTGAAATTAAGTTAACAAGGTGCAAACAGATAAGTTATGTCATTGGTCTTGGAATCCATCTGCTACTGTACTTATAATAAAGTAAGTCATAAGGTCAAATGTGCAATTTGTTATTGATGTTTGTTTGCCGATTTAATTAAAAAATTAAATTAATTATCTTGTTTTGATTACTTGTTGATAATTTTCTAATTCAAATTTAAACATAGTGTTTTATCTACAGAAAAGGGCAACAATAATACAGACTAATTTATGGGTTAAAACAATCACATAATATCAATTATTCTGTAAAGGGAAAATTTGATGGAGAATGTAGTATTATGTTTTACTGAAGACCAGGATTGTGTTCATGCTGACTCTGCATCTGGTGACCTTGGAAATTTTATATGATCTCTTCAAGGTTCAGTATCTTCCTCTGTAAAATGGAAATAAAATAGCATCTGTGTCATAGAGTCACTGTGAAGATTGTGTGAAATAAACTATGAAAAATTTTAGCACAGTAGCTGGCTTAATATCCTTGTCTAAGGATCTAGAACCTGGGCAAGGGCAAACATTCTAATTTCCTGGGCTCTAACCTACAGAAATAGGGGTAATTTAAAATAGAAATATTTAAATACAAGGAGTCTCCGGGGTGGTATTTCTCCTCGAGCTCATCTCCAAGCCACAACAAAAGCCTGAGAAGTACACTGAATCCTCTTCCTACTTATTTGATCTTGGCTTCTCCAATCAAACAATATAGCTATATATTGTGAATATATTCACAGTTAGGAAAAAATTCAGCTATATAAAATTTAGAGACAATGTAGAAATAAATATATATTACTAAATCAGATTTATTGAAATTTTAACATGTATTATTATATAAAACATACTGCTTAAGTATAATAGAATTCATTAAGGATAATGAAAGGGAAGACTTATTAAAGTTTTGATAATCTCTGTAGGATGTATAGCTCAATATCTAGAATTATATTTGGGCAAACTGCTTGCTTTTACTGCATACTGTGGTTTGGAAAATTCTAAGATTAGGTTGTTAAAGGAGAGTGCATAAAATTGCTGATTCATTACTTTTCTAATAATAAACTATGACAAGTAACTATAAATGATTATCAGGGAATAGAATGAGCAATAGCTATAATGAACACAGAGGGGGTACATTTCCAAAATAGCATGTGCCATATGTACGCACAAAACCAATTATGCAAGTAATGTACACATCACTCATGCCATGTTTTGCAAATCAGCAAACTTTTTAAAGTTCTTTCTAATGAGAAGTTTGCTGATTGTTGCCCAGGGAAAATTAAGGAGGATCTGAGTAGTACTTTCTGGAGAAAATTACAGCTGGTTTTGGGTTTCTTTCCTTTAATCATCAAGAAAAATATTCATAAAGAAATTACATTTAGAAGCCTTACCTCCATAGTTTAGACTCGCATCAGGCATGTAGTATGTTAATTAAAGCACTCTTTCACGGCTCCAGCAACCTAGATCTAGCTTGCCAGCCTTTCATGAAGAAAAGGTAAGGCATATTCATTTTACTTCTCAAGATGATTTTTTGTTGTTTTCACCTATCGCCTTAACTGTGCCAGTTCTGTAAACTCTGAGGGAATTTCCCAAGTTTTTATAAATTAGGACAAATAACAAAAGGCCACATAGTTTGTGGATTGAAGTTTTAGCTGTCTCACTTTCTAGCTAGAAAACTCTAAGATACAACCAAAGCAGAGTTTATTACTTCTTCCTATAATCCCCCACATATATATAACTTTAACAAGACATTTATCTCCCTTTTTGTTGTTATCTGCTTATAAATATGCTTTGTCAATGAGGCCTTGATCAAGGATATAACTTTATTATGATATCCCTAGCACAACACCTTATAACTTATAGGAACTTAATAAATGTTTGATGAGTGAATAAGACTCCTTTATCATAAGGAAATATATATTACTATGAAGTTATCTTCTTAGAGTTACATGAGATATGAAAGCACCCAACACAGGGCTTGGAATATAGTGAGTCCTCAATAAGTGATAGTGAACTATCTTATTTTTTTAAATTTAAATGTTTATTAAATCATTTACAAAAATCATAGTAAGCCTAATATGCAATAACATGAGGATATTTTTATGAAAAATAATTACATTTTCGGAGGGCGGGGCGCGCGGTCCACGCTCTGCCCCTCGAGCCGCGCGCCTGCCTGCCCGCCGGGGTCCGCACTCCGGGTGCGGTTCTAAATAATGCCGGCAAAGACGCACAAAGTTTGGTAACCTCCACAACTCTTGGCAAGACTTCATAAAGGCAAGAACTGTGTTTGCTCTGGTAATGGCTCTACCTCACTGCTAGAGTCTAAGCTTCCCAAAGATGGAGACTTATTTTGTTCACAGTGCCTACTTAAAGAGACCCACAGATTCCAGTTGAGATCACCGTGGCAGCCAGACTCTTCCTTCCTCACGAGGAGCAGTAGCTCTTACCAACAGCAACACTTGACAGAACCTGTGTTTTGGAAAAGGACCGATGGCTTCGAGCCTAGGTTGGAGAGCATGTGCACCATTTCCCATGAACCATTGTGGTGTCTTTCTGAAAGCTGTGAGAAGCAATGGTCTTTCATTTTTTTCCCTGGGGCCGTTCCCCCTGGAGAGGAAGTGGAAGATTTTGGACCCTGAGATGAAAGCTATCCTGGAGGAGAACACTGAAGTCACCAGCAGTGGCAGCCTCACCCCCGAAATCCAGTTGCGGCTTCTGACGCCCAGATGCAAGTTCTGGTGGCAAAAAGCTGACCTGTGGCGGTACAGTGAACCTTACTGGGCAATCTACTGGCCAGGAGGCCAGGCCCTGTCTAGATATCTTTTGGATAATCCTGATGTTATGAAGGGAATCTGTGTTAGATCTTGGGAGTGGATGTGGAACCATGGCTAGAGCTGCCAAGATGAGCAGGGCATCAAGGATCTTGGCCAATGACATAGACCCTATTGCAGGAATGGCTATCACACTGAATTGTGAGTTGAACCAACTGGATCCTTTCCCCATTTTAACCAAAAACATTTTGGATTTGGAACAAGATATGTGGGACCTTGTTGTGCATGGAGATATGTTTTATGATGAAGACCTTGCAGACAGTCTTCATCAATCGATGAAGAATTGCTTTTGGACCCACAGAACTCGAGTCCCGATTGGTGACCCTGTATGACCCCAGTTCAGTGGACATAGCATTCAACATCAACTGCACAAAGTGGTAGAATATTCACTTCCAGAGCCTACCAGGAGGGAAAACAATGGATTGACAACAAGCACAGTATGGGATTATCAGCCTTGAGTTGTCCAAGTGTGAATATAGCTATGTTTGAGTTTAACCCTAAAAGACCCTCCAGTTTAAAGCATGTAGTATCTTGTTTCAAAAATCTGAAGTCTTAAAGTTTTGTCAGCCTTTGTCATGTTACTTGTCCTGCATTATGCCAAATATACAAATCTCTACCTGCAGTTTTCTAGTTTTGCTGCTGTAGGAATAGAATTCTAGAAGGCAACACCAAAACGATAGCAACATGTAATTTAAGTAGTGGAGAGGAATGAGACAGAAAATGAAAAGTGAAGTCTGTTTCTGTAGTTGAGGACAACTTTATGATGGATCTTCAAATTAGACACAATACAAAATATAGAAGAGTACTGTATTTCAAAAAATGACCTGTAAAGATGAGAGCTGAATTTAGTGTGGTACAGAGTACATGGGCATTGGAGTCAGGCAACTCTGTCACTTTCGAGTTGGGACTTTAGGCTCTTTAAGCTCTCTGAGCTTTAATTTCCTCATCTATAAAATTGTAACAAACTTAATAAACCTCACCTCAAGGCTATTTTATTAAATGAAAGTATAAAGTGCCTCATACACTATTTAGTACATAATAGGACCTCAACTGACAGTTGTGGATAAAAATAAATATTTTAGAATTTCCTATATACCGTGACACATTTTGATGCCTCTTATGGTTCACTAAGGCTAGCTAGAAATTGGTTATGCTACCACTATATGGGCCAGGTTGTCAGGATTTATATATCAATTAAAAACCCTATGAGATAAATGAGAATGTGAAGAAGAATATGTATAGTATACCACTATTTATAGATGAATGTATGAAAAGATGTATATATGTACCTACACATGTATATACATATAAAATACATATTTGCTTGCGACATACATAGCACATCACTGAAAAGATAAACAAGTAACTGCTAACTGTGGTTGCCTTCTGGGAGGGTACCAGATAGCTGGTAGACTGGGGTGCGTGGGAGCCTTAGGTTTTACCTTTGGGTCTTATAATTCTGTACTGTAGATTTTCTATTCTCTAATTTAAAACTAAACACCAGCATTGTATGTGTTATAAGTAAAATCTAAAATGCAGCTTTTCTAATGTACTCTTATGTTCTTATACACTGCTTAGGAATTGTTTATAACATGTGCATTATATATAAACTTTCTAATAATAAAAGAAAATTACATTTTCTAAAGCAAAAGAAGTGAGAACAGCTTATTTATTTATTTATTTATTTATTTATTTATTTATTTAATGTAGTCAAATCTCTTTACTATGTGGCTTAATAGAAGACAGATAGATTCTTAGCTCTTCAGTATTCAGTTTGTTGTTTTGGTTGAAATATAGAAGGAAGGGGCACCTGGGTGGCTCAGTCTTTTAAGCTTCTACCTTCGGCTCAGGTCATGATCCCAGGGTTCCAGATGGAGCCCCATGTCAGGCTCCCTGCTCAGTGGGGAGCCCGCTTCTCCCTCTCCCTCTCCCACCGCCTGGGGCTTCCCCTGCTTATTCTCTCTCTCTCTCTCTCCATAGGAGTAGGCTGGACTCAGGAATTTCTGTGGCCTCCCTCAGATTTCACATCCCCACCTTCCAGAAAGTGGTTGCTTTTCTGTTCAGAGAGTTGCGGCTGTTCTTTTCTTCCATCTGCTGTTGAGTTCGTAGGTGTTCAGAATGGTTTGATCCCTATGCAGCTGAACTCCTGGGACCAGACGAAATCCAAGTCTCCTACTCCTCCACCATCTTGCTCCTCCACTAACTATATTTATTAAAGACAACTTACTATGCTTTCTCAATATTACCTCTTTTATTTTTTGATAAATTAGTCATATTATTCTCACAAATTAACTTCCATTTCTGCTTCACTTGGGGGTCATTTTGCTACACTACTAAAATGTGATATACACTTGGTAGCTGCAAAGACCTCTACAAGAAATTCATTGAATTCACTCACATCTGTCATTTTAACAATTATTACCAAAATCTTTTCCTTTGTTTTACCCAATCTTGAATTTTTCATGAAGTTTTTCTTTATTATATCTCCCCTATCTATAAAATACAACTACTAGTACATATAAATTCATGATTTATTTTACCTGTTTACAGACAAACTTAACTCCAACTTAAAAAATATCTAAACAAGGGCACCTGTGTGGCTCAGTTGGTTAAGCATCTGACTCCTAATTTGGGCTCAGGTCATGATCTCAGGGTCTTGAGATCGAGCCCTGTGTTGGGTTCAAAGCTGGGTGGGAAGCCTGCTTAAGATTCTCTCTCTCCCGAGGGGGGCAGAAGGTATATTGGAGCAAATTATAGCAGAAAACTTCCCTAATGTGAGGAAGGAAACAGGCATTAAAATCCAGGAGGCACAGAGAACCCCTCTCAAAATCAATAAAAATAGGTCAACACCCCGACATCTAATAGTAAAACTTACGAGTCTCAGAGACAAAGAGAATATCCTGAAAGCAGCTCGGGAGAAGAGATATGTAACCTACAATGGTAGAAACATTAGATTGGCAACAGACCTATCCACAGAGACGTGGCAGGCCAGAAAGGACTGGCAAGATATCTTCAGAGCACTAAACGAGAAAAATATGCAGCCAAGAATACTATATCCAGCTAGGCTATCACTGAAAATAGAAGGAGAGATAAAAAGCTTCCAGAACAAACAAAAACTAAAGGAATTTGCAAACACGAAACCAGCCCTCCAAGAAATATTGAGAGGGGTCCTCTAAGCAAAGAGAGAACCTAAAAGCAGCAAAGAGCAGAAACGAACACAGACAACAGACAGTTAACAGTCACCTTACAGGTAATACAATGGCACTAAGTTCATACCTTTCAATAGTTACCCTGAATGTAAATGGGCTCAATGCCCCAATCAAAAGACACAGGCTATCAGATTGGATTAAAAAACAAGACCCATCAATATGCTGTCTGCAAGAGACTCATTTTAGACGCAAAGACACCCCCAGATTGAAAGTGAGGGGGTGGAAAACCATTTACCATGCTAATGGACACCAAAAGAAAGCTGGGGTGGCAATCCTTATATCAGACAAACTAGATTTTAAAACAAAGACTGTAATAAGAGATGAGGAAGGACACTATATCCTACTTAAAGGGTCTATCCAACAAGAAGATCTAACAATTGTAAATATCTATGCCCCGAACATGGGAGCAGCCAATTATATAAGGCAATTAATAACAAAAGCAAAGAAACACATTGACAACAATACAATAATAGTGGGGGACTTGAACACCCCCCTGACTGAAATGGACAGATCATCTAAGCAAAAGATCAACAAGGAAATAAAGACTTTAAATGACACACTGGACCAAATGGACTTCACAGACATATTCAGAACATTCCATCCCAAAGCAACGGAATACACATTCTTCTCTAGTGCCCATGGAACATTCTCCAGAATTGATCACATCCTAGGTCACAAATCAGGTCTCAATTGGTACCAAAAGATTGGGATCATTCCCTGCATATTTTCAGACCACAATGCTTTGAAACTAGAACTCAACCACAAGAGGAAAGTCGGAAAGAACTCAAATACATGGAGGCTAAAGAGCATCCTACTAAAGAATGAATGGGTCAACCAAGAAATTAAAGAAGAATTAAAAAAATTCATGGAAACCAATGAAAATGAAAACACAACTGTTCAAAATCTTTGGGATACAGCAAAGGCGGTCCTGAGAGGAAAGTATATAGCAATACAAGCCTTTCTCAAGAAACAAGAAAGGTCTCAAATACACAACCTAACCCTACACCTAAAGGAGCTGGAGAAAGAACAGCAAATAAAGCCTAAACCCAGCAGGAGAAGAGAAATCATAAAGATCAGAGCAGAAATCAATGAACTAGAAACCAAAAGAACAGTAGAACAGATCAACGAAACTAGGAGCTGGTTCTTTGAAAGAATTAACAAGATTGATAAACCCCTGGCCAGACTGATCAAAAAGAAAAGAGAAATGACCCAAATCAACAAAATCATGAATGAAAGAGGAGAGATCACAACCAACACCAAAGAAATACAAACAATTATAAGAACATATTATGAGCAACTCTATGCCAGCAAATTAGAGAACCTGGAAGAAATGGGTGCATTCCTAGAGATGTATCAACTACCAAAATTGAACCAGGAAGAAATAGAAAACCTGAACAGACCTATAACCACTAAGGAAATTGAAACAGTCATCAAAAATCTCCCAAGAAACAAAAGCCCAGGGCCAGACGGCTTCCCAGGGGAATTCTATCAGACATTTCAAGAAGAATTAATACCTATTCTCCTGAAACTGTTCCAAAAAATAGAAATGGAAGGGAAACTTCCAAACTCATTTTATGAGGCCAGCATTACCTTGATCCCAAAACCAGACAAAGACCCCATCAAAAAAGAGAATTACAGACCAATATCCTTGATGAACATGGATGCAAAAATTCTCACCAAAATACTAGCCAATAGGATCCAACAGTACATTAAAAGGATTATTCACCATGACCAAGTGGGATTTATTCCTGGGCTGCAAGGCTGGTTCAACATCCGCAAATCAATCAACGTGATACAATACATTAACAAAAGAAAGAACAAGAATCATATGATCCTCTCAATAGATGCAGAAAAAGCATTTGACAAAGTACAACATCCTTTCTTGATCAAAACTCTTCAGAGTATAGGGATAGAGGGTACATACCTCAATATCATAAAAGCCATCTATGAAAAACCTACAGCGAGTATCATTCTCAATGGGGAAAGGCTGAGAGCCTTTCCCCTAAGGTCAGGAACGCGGCAGGGATGTCCACTCTCACCACTGCTATTCAACATAGTATTAGAAGTCCTAGCCACAGCAATCAGACAACAAAAAGAAATCAAAGGCATCCAAATCGGCAAAGAGGAAGTCAAACTCTCACTCTTTGCAGATGATATGATACTGTACGTGGAAAACCCAAAAGACTCCACCCCAAAACTGCTAGAACTCATACAGGAATTCAGTAAAGTAGCAGGATATAAAATCAATGCACAGAAATCAGTGGCATTCCTATACACCAACAACAAGACAGAAGAGAGACAAATCAAGGAGTCGATCCCATTTACAATTGCACCCAAAACCATTAGATACCTAGGAATAAATCTAACCAAAGAGGCAAAGGATCTGTACTCAGAAAACTATAAAATACTCATGAAAGAAATTGAAGAAGACACAAAGAAATGGAAAAACGTTCCATGCTCATGGATTGGGAGAATCAACATTGTGAAGATGTCAATGCTACCTAGAGCAATCTACACATTCAATGCAATCCCCATCAAAATACCATCCACTTTTTTCAAAGAAATGGAACAAATAATCCTAAAATTTGTATGGAACCAGAAGAGACCCCGAATAGCCAGAGGAATACTGAAAAAGAAAAGCAAAGCTGGCGGCATCACAATTCCGGACTTCCAGCTCTATTACAAAGCTGTCATCATCAACACAGTATGGTACTGGCACAAAAACAGACGCATAGATCAATGGAACAGAATCGAGAGCCCAGAAATGGACCCTCAAGTCTATGGTCAACTTATTTTTGACAAAGCAGGAAAGAATGTCCAATGGCAAAAAGACAGTCTCTTCAACAAATGGTGTTGGGAAAATTGGACAGCCACATGCAGAAGAATGAAACTGGACCATTTCCTTACACCACACACAAGAATAGACTCCAAATGGTTGAAAGACCTAAACGTGAGACAGGAGTCCATCCAAATCCTAAAGGAGAACACAGGTAGCAACCTTTTCGACGTTAGCCGCAGCAACTTCTTCCTAGAAACATCGCCAAAGGCACGGGAAGCCAGGGCAAAAATGAACTATTGGGATTTCATCAAGATAAAAAGCTTTTGCACAGCAAAAGAAACAGTCCACAAAACCAAAAGACAACCGACAGAATGGGAGAAAATATTTGCAAATGACATATCAGATAAAGGGCTAGTATCCAAAATCTATAAAGAACTTATCAAACTCAACACCCAAAGAACAAATAATCCAATCAAGAAATGGGCAGAAGACATGAACAGACATTTCTCCAAAGAAGACATCCAAATGGCCAACAGGCACATGAAAAAGTGCTCAACATCGCTCGGCATCAGGGAAATCCAAATCAAAACCTCAATGAGATACCACCTCACACCCGTCAGAATGGCTAAAATTAACAAGTCAGGGAACGACAGATGTTGGCGGGGATGCGGAGAAAGGGGAACCCTCCTACACTGTTGGTGGGAATGCAAGCTGGTGCAACCCCTCTGGAAAACAGTATGGAGGTTTCTCAAACAGTTGAAATTAGAGCTACCGTTCGATCCAGCAATTGCACTACTGGGTATTTACCACAAAGATACAAATGTAGGGACCCGAAGGGGTACATGTACCCCAATGTTTATAGCAGCAATGTCCACAATAGCCAAAATGTGGAAAGAGCCAAGATGCCCATCGACAGATGAATGGATAAAGAAGAGGTGGTATATATACACAATGGAATATTATGCAGCCATCAAAAGGAATGAGATCTTGCCATTTGCAACGACGTGGATGGAACTGGAGGGTGTTATGCTGAGTGAAATAAGTCAATCAGAGAAAGACATGTATCACATGACCTCACTGATATGAGGAATTCTTAATCTCAGGAAACAAACTGAGGGTTCTAGAGGGTAGGGGGGTGGGGGGATGGGTTAGCCTGGTGATGGGTATTGAGGAGGGCACGTTTTGCATGGTGCACTGGGTGTTATGAACAAACAATGAATCATGGAACACTGCATCAAAAACTAATGATGTAATATATGGTGATTAACATAACAATAAAAAAAATTTAAAAAAAAAAAAAAGATTCTCTCTCTCCCTCTGCCCCCTGCCCCCGCACCTTGCACTCTCTCTCTGTCTCTTGCTCTCTCTCACTCTCTCTAATATAAATAAATAAATAAATAAATAAATAATATCTGATCAGAATAATAATATTTATCTCAGTGCTATTTGAAGACAATGACTAAACATTGTTTCTGAATAAAAGTAATGAAAATTATTGGACATATCAACTATATTATTTCAACAAATAAGAATGACAATCAGACTGTTGACAAAGGAATAATTCAGTATTACTGAAATCAGAAAGTACATTAAAGAGAATCATAGGATTGGTTTACTATTCAGGACATACATGATGCTTTACCAA
This sequence comes from Callorhinus ursinus, assembly GCF_003265705.2. Classification (NCBI taxonomy): domain Eukaryota; kingdom Metazoa; phylum Chordata; class Mammalia; order Carnivora; family Otariidae; genus Callorhinus; species Callorhinus ursinus. The sequence goes on from NW_027397081.1 coordinate 33,635,065, forward strand.
GAAAAGAACTTGAGCAGGGATCTATTTCAGATTTTTATAGGAATTGGTTGTCTAGATAGATATAAATATAGCGATAAATGTAGATATACCATATTGATAATTTGTATGATATGTATTCTTAATTTTATGTGATTGTTGAGAATTGTATTTTACCTCTGTGATCTTCCTCCCCAAAATCTAGAACCCCATTTTCATCATGAGAAAAACATCAGACAAATCTGGTTTCAGGGATATTCTATAAAACACTTAACCAACAAACTGTCAAGGTCATCAACAACTAGGAAAGATGAAGAAACTCATAATCTAGAGGAGACTGGCCTTTGGCATCAGAGTTCAGGGGTTAAATATTGACTTTGTATCTTCCTAGCTTTTAGATCTTATGCAAATTGTCAAACTTTTTGAGATGCTCAGTGTTTTTCATCTATAAAGTTGGAATGACAACATCTAAGCCAAAGGCTTCATATTGAATGGGATAATGTAGGTAAAAGACCTAGCAAATGCTTGGAATGTTGGTGGCACTAAATATATACTGGTTCTCTCCTTCCTTCTTCAAGCTTCACCAGGAGCTTAATCCATTCTAACATGCTCAAAGTTACATCACATTCCCAGTTAGCTATTATTTCTTCCTTTTTTCTCATTATTAAAATAAAATGTGAAAGATGACTTATCATTTTATTGTTGTTTATTGTTATTTTATTTAAATGTATATTGAATTTATGACAGAAGCAGTTTCCTTGAAAATACTTTCCTCCAATTAAAAAAAAAATCAGTTTTGATTGTTTTGCTATTTGTTCTTTAGGTTTTTTATATACCATTCTCTAATGATAGTAACCTCTTTTATGCCTAGTTAACATTTAAATCCTATACTCTAACTCCAGTGAAACATTACATTTATTAACATTTACAAAATCTTAGGGATGCTGACTGATTGAAGTTTATGAAGACAGGTTGTGGTTTAGAACCAAGCATAAAAGATGCTGTTGGATATTCACTGGGTTTGTAAAAATGGCAAAAGAGTCACAATCTTCTCATTATAGATAATGAGATTTTCCTATATTTTATTTAGAAACAAAAATTACTTCAAGAATTGCAAACCATTTAGATATTTCATAAWTTTTTTATTTCCTCCTTATGTTTTATTTTAGAAAAGTTTGACTTGTCCTATTGTGCTTGTCTTTAAGCATAAGCACAAAATAATCACTAGTTTGAAAATTATCTCATATCAGTTTCTCATAAACCATGAGAAAACTAGCATCTACTTTGATTCTGGAATAGAAGAAAGATAACGCCAGTCTTTACTTTTAGCCTGTGCTTATTTTATATTTTGGAGGATGACAATTTTAATGTGAATCATAGGTAATTCCTTGTGATAATGTTACAAAAATACACTGGATCCTCAAAATGAAATAGCTTTTACACTTCCTTCAACGTATTTTGCAGTGGGATTATAGAAAACAAACATAACATAAAATATTTCTAAACAAATTTTCCCTTGCTTGCTGTTGACTTTAATTTTATTTAGCCAAAAATATACACAAGTTGATATTCAATAATACTAAATTGACTACAATTTCCGTTTCTCCTGAGAAATATGTTTCATTATCCACTTACACCCATCATTTGTGAATAGAGGGTATTTTGAATATTGGCAAAGATATAGACTGCGAGAAACTTCCCTAATGTAATTTCAGCTAATTAAAGACTCGTTAAGAAAGAAATAGAAAATGCCTGAGAACTTGCTTAAGTAATTTTAATTTTTAATCATTTTATTGCCTCACTAATTAAACAGTATGATGTGTACCTATAGGCTATTTACCTAGTTTTCTATATTTTATCTTATAATTTAGTGTGTGCCCACTAACAAAATCATGATAGTTTTTTATGGTATTCAGATTTTTATCCCACATTGCTTTATTTCTAAGTACAATTCCTATAGATTTACTATAAACTTTAAATATTTTCCTTCAAGTCTACAAAAACAGAATTGTGGTAACACCAATATTTAAGGAACAGATAAGATGGAGAAATAAAATCACTAAAAAGAATAACAAATGAATGGTAAATGACAGAAAAGGACAATCATAATGGAAAAAGTGATACTCTTTCCTCACCACCTCCTGAAGTGCAACATCAAACATCTCACATTTCCATGTTCATGAGTTTGTGCCTTTGCTATTTCTAAAACAACTTATTGAATTTTTCTTTCACCTGGGGATTTTTATTACTGGGCAATCCCTGCTCTTCTTTCAATACTTAACTTGAATGTTCCTCCTTGATAAGCCTCTTCTTGAATCAGCAAAGATGAATTTAATATTTTATTTCTGAGTTCTTAAAACTATTTAAACCACTGAAATTGGGCATAATTTTCTGTTAATATATGTGTTTTGTCTGATAGGCCATCTTATTCACCTTTGTATTCTTATTCCTATCTGCCATTCATTTTTTAAAATATTTATTTATTTATTTTAGAGGCAGAGCACTCTAGAACGCACACACACATGCACATGCACATGTGAGTAGGGGGAGGGGCAGAGAGAGAGGGACAAGCAGACTTCCTGCTGAGTCAGGAGCTGAAATCATGACCTGGGGCGAAACCAAGAGTCAGACACTTGACCCCCTAAGCCACCCAGCTGCCCTTCTGTGTGCTATTCAAAACCAATTCTCAATAAATATTTTTTTCACAGTGAATTGTATGTAATGATCATACAGCTACTTTGTAATGCTGTGTCTTTTTGTTCTGTCTGTAATATCAGCTATAAAATGATTAATAGGATTACAAATCTGCCTTTATTCTTTCTTTACTATTTATCCTTTAAAAATTAAGAATGTGATAGATGTGTGGCAAACTTTGAATACTGCTGTTATTCATTTTAGACACTTGCTTTTCACCATAAATACAAAGAGGAAGATAATTTTTGGGTGGATCTGAACTAATACATTTTTATGGAGAAACAGACTGTCATCATATGAAATGTCATTAGTGAACATTTTATTAGGTGCCTTGGGGACCTGATGATAGCATCTAAAATCATTCGTTTAGGTCTCTACAATCTTTGGCAATGCAAATGGTAGTGAAATTTAGTATCATCTGATGAGTTACGTGAAAAGTTAACTTTATCTGTCAACACTGGAGCTATTTTAGCAGGAAAAACAAGAATTGTTATAATGTAATGTTTGGATTTTTCATCTGCTATAAATCATGTAGCGGAGGGTTGACGTTTATCAACCTAAATAGAAAGAGAGGAGAGACCATCTTTCTATCTCCTCCTTACGGTATTCCTTTTCCATTAATAATAATTGTTAATAATAACAACAACAATTCCTTGAGAAATCTACCCTTAAGTGATTATTATAAGTATAATGGTTGTCCTTTATTGAGTACAAATTATGCCATGGGATCTATGCTGAGAACATTATATATTATTTCATTTCTTCCTAATAATAACTTGGAGGACATCATTTAAACTTTATTTGCCATAAGAGAAAAACTGAGTCTCCATGAAGTCCAAGTTCCATACAGCTAATAGGTAATTAACTGAGGAGTTGAACCATGTTCTGCCTTGTTACAAAGCACATAATATAAAACAATTTCAGCATTGGGCACATTTAACTTTAATATTTTCTATGGATTGCTTCATTTTACCCTTAAAAGAATTCTATTTCTTTTTTTTTTTTTAAGATTTTATTTATTTATTCATGAGAGACAGAGAGAGAGAGGGAGAGAGAGGCAGAGGGAGAAGCAGGCTCCCAAGGAGCAGGGAGTCCGACGTGGGACCCGATCCCAGGACCCTGGGATCATGACCTGAGCCGAAGGCAGACGCTTAACCGTCTGAGCCACCCAGGCGCCCCAAAAGAATTCTATTTCTTGAGGTTTGGTTTTTTTTTTTTTTTCTTATTTGGGAGCTAGTGCATGGTGAGAAAGTTATGTTAATATGTTAATAATCAGGATATGTTTTACATAAATTTTCTGACTTGTGGCCTTGTGCCTAATATTAGAGAAGGGTATCCTAGAAGAACATGGATACTCATAAATGTTCCTGTGTGATAAGAAGAATGTAATTTGGGAACAAATGCCTTATATTAAATCCTCACTAACTTCTTTCCGGAGCTTAACTATAAATAATATCATCCCAATTTAACGTTAGAGAAAACTGAGGCTTAACATCACAGCTCCGTTTTTCTGTATTATAAATTAAAGATAATTATTTTACTGTCTTACCCGTTCCACATCATTGCTCTGAGAATCAATTTCATTACTGCAGATGAATGTATATTGTAAACTACATAATTTTGCTAATGTCTTAGAAGAGGCACGTCTGTGCACATATGTGATCAGAGATTCTCAGAGAATATGGTAGCACCAAGGCATAAATCCAGTGCTTTTCATTCTCATTCAAGTTTGTTCATTCTGCAAGTTTTTTTTTTTGAAGACCCAAAAGTATTTCCACATTATGCTAAGTTCTGAAAACTTAAATTAGAAAGATAAAAAAGAAAATGGATGTTAATGGATGCATTTGTGAGGAATGGAAAGGACATTTATTCTAGTATTTCCAAATATCCATGTTATTTTTATGAATAATAGAAGAACCAGATTTGAAAATCAGGTTTTTAAATCACTATTATACTTATTCTTAATAGTGTTTACACACAAGGCTTACTTCATTTTCCACATTATAGAGGAAATAAAAAAAAAACGTGGAGATTTAGAAATACAAGGACAAATTACGCAGACTTAAAAATACAAAAGGTATTATTTACTTTGGTTGAGTAAGCTATTAAAAACTTTCTTCTTAAAGTGACATAATTTAGTGGCACCTGGGTGGCACAGTTGGTTAAACGTCTGACTCTCAGTTTCAGTCAGGTCATGTTCTCAGGGTTGTGAGATCGAGCCCCACACTGGGCTCCACACTGAGTGTGGAGTCTGCTTGAGATTCCCTCTTCCTTTCTCTTTGCCCCTCATGCGCATGTTCTCTCTCTCTCTTTCTCAAATAAATAAATCTTTAAAAATTTTTTAAAGTGGGGCGCCTGGGTGGCTCAGTTGGTTAAGCAACTGCCTTTGGCTCAGGTCATGATCCTGGAGTCCCGGGATCGAGTCCCACATCGGGCTCCCTGCTCAGCAGGGAGACTGCTTCTCCCTCTGACCCTCTTCCCTCTCGTGCTCTCTCTATCTCATTCTCTCTCTCAAATAAATAAATAAAATCTTTAAAAAAAATAAATAAAAATAAAAATTTTTTAAAGTGTCATAATTTAATTAAAATGTATTTGTTTTCCAGAATAAATAAATGGTATTTATTTCAAAAATTAGAAGTAAAAATGAACTAAAATAAAAACACTTTAAAATATAAATTTCTTTCATTTATCATTTTAGAACTAACCATAATCCTAAACTACAATTTTAACATTAGCTTAAGAATGATTGCTTGTTCATTAAATGCTTATGTTAGTATCATTAAGTTTACAATGGATTTATTATAGGTACTTCATTACAATGTAATTATTTCAGGAAAACTGATAAAAAATAATTCAGATATCTGAAAATATAACCAGCACATCTTGAAGATTATTGGCAATTATTTCACTTTATTTAAAGCACACATGAAAAAATAACACAGGAAATAGAATCTTGGTGACACTGAATATAACGCAATGTAAGAGCTATGTTTAAATTACTCATATCAGAGCACCTAAATATATAAAGCAAATATTAATAGACCTGAAAGGAGAAATAGACAGTGATACAATAATAGTAGGGGGCTTTAATATCCTACTTTCAACAATGGATAGATGACCCAGACAGAGTCAATAAGGAAACACTGGCCAGAGAGACTTAGCAGGTATATACAGAACAGTCTATCCAACAGCAGCAAATACACATTTTTCTCATGCATGTATGGAACATTTTCCCGAATGGATCATATGTTAGGCGACAAGTAAATCCTAAGAAATTTAAGACAACTGAAATCATATCAAACATCTTTTTTGATCACAATAGTATGAAACTAGAAAACGGAGAACTAGACAATTCACTAATATGTGGAAAATACACAACACACTTCTGAATAACCAGTGTGTCAAAGAAAAATGAAAAAAAAAACTATCTTGAGACAAATGGAAATGGAAATACAACATTATCAAAATTTAAGGAACACAGCTAAATCAGTACTTAAGAGGAAGTGGTAACATATACACTTACATTAAGGAAACAGCTCAAATAGATAATCTAACTCTGCATGTCAAGGAAGTAGAAAAAGGAGAAGAAACTAAGCCTACAGTTAGTAGAAGGATGGAAATAATAAAGATCAGGGCAGATTATAAAAAATAGAAACTTAAAACACAATAGAAAAGATCAATGAAACTAAGAGCTGGTATCAGTCAACAAATGAATGTATCAAGAATATTTTTTGGGGGGCGCCTTGGTGGCTCAGTTGGTTAAGCGACTGCCTTCCGCCCAGGTCATGATCCTGGAGTCCTGGGATCGAGTCCCGCATCGGGCTCCCTGCTCAGCAGGGCGTCTGCTTCTCCCTCTGACCCTCTTCCCTCTTGTGCTCTCTATCTCTCATTCTCTCTCTCTCAAATAAATAAATAAAATCTTTAAAAAAAAGCATATTTTTTTTAGTTTTGTTTTTAAGTTAGTGAGAAAAAAATGGGAATGACTTTAATACTTAAGTGGAGTTTAACAATTTATTCTATAGTTTTAGAGCAGGGGAGGGGGAGTTCATCACATATCAAATGAATGAACATCTTAAAACAATTTGTGGATAACCTACCAAATCAAGGAACACTTTTGAGACTGGCTTTGAGGAAAATTTTCTCCAATCTGGGGTAGCTATGTATCATTAGACAATTCCGTAAGAGCATCCAGTCCATCCTTGTTCGATGATATACACAGTGGAATATTACTCAGCCTTACCTGGGAAGGTAATCCTATTGTTCACAACAATAGTGAAATAAGCAAGGCAGAGATGAATACTGCATAGTGTCACCTATATGTAAAATCTAATCAAACCAAAAAAGTCAAACTCATAGAAACATAATAGACAAGTGGACGGCAGGGCCTGGGGTGTGAGAGAGATAGGGAGAAGTCTGTCAAGGATAAACACTTTCAGTTACAGATAAATTAGGTCTGAGGACCTAATATATAATATGGTGGTTATAGCTGATGATGGGCTGTATTAAACAATTAAAATTTTCTAGGAGAGTAAAATTTAGATTTTCTCACCAAATAACTAAATAAAGGTAAATATGTGAGGTAATGGATGTGTTAATTTGACGGATAGAATTCTTTCACAGAGTATATGAAGTCATCATGTTGTATACTTCAAATACCTTACAATTTTATTTGTCAATTACACCTCAGTAAAACTGAAAAAAATAAATTGCTTATATCTCATTAGTGTATAGATAAATAGACAAAAAAATCCTGTTTGACACAATGTGGTAAGGATCTGAAATAAGACTCTTAATCTTGTGACTCAAACTATATTATTTTAACATATTTTATGTGTGTCATTAGCTCATTACCAGGTAAAAAATATGTTAGTTTTAAAATAATTTTTTCTTGAAAATAACAAGTATGTTTTTCTTTTAAAAACAAACTTACTTTTTTCATTTGGTGGCAAGGATTTTATCTTGTTTAACTATAAAATATTTTAATAGTACTAATCAGACACTTACTATATATCAGGCACTGTGTTATGCACTAGTACTAATAGATAATTAAGATATGCTTCAGCATCTGATATCTAGGACTGGACAGTCTAAGAGTTAAGAATTATGATAATAACTGGCTTAAAAATTAAATTTAACTTGAATCCAAAAGTAATCAAACTTTCAGATTCGATTAAAGGAAAGGTCCATTCTGGTTAATGTGATTTTTATTAATTAAGAAATCATTAAGGAATGACTAAATGAAATCCTGCACCATAACTTTCCAAATTAATTTAAATCTCTAGTCATATTCTGTTCCTACCACTTGGGGCAAATTCCAGGTTCTGATTTTCTTCTGCCTGTATTTTGACATTTCATATCCCATCAGGTATTCTGCTGCTTTCTTTCTAAATGTTATTACGCCTAATCTAAAATATATCACAATTTCATTTGTATGTTTGAGTGTGTGTGTGTGTGTGTGTGTGTGTGTGTGTGTGTGTGATGTAGAATTACAGGAAGGAGGTAATGTCTATCCTAGGCTAATTCAAATCTATAAAGAAAAATAAAATCAACTATTTCCTTTAATCAGTATTATGTTTTATCTGTAAGATTAAAGTTATAGGACTCAATAATCCAAATTGAGGCTACTGTTGAATTATTGTATGAACTTCATTATACATAATACAGGTCCAAGTAGGATTTTTCATGAAGGTAGTCGTTATTTCTATGGTCCATTCCTTTGAGGAAAGGTTTAATCTGGAGTGGAAAGTTCTTAAACTGGCTTAAGGATAATTTTTCCTCATTATGCTAAAAGTCTTAGGTGATATGTGCTACAGTGAAGTTGTGGTGTGTGTGTGTGTGTGTGTGTGTGTGTGTGTGTGTGTGTGTGAGAGAGAGAGAGAGAGAGAGAGAGAGAGAGAGAAATGGAGGTAGGTTGAAAGGTAAACCTGTTCCTATCATATAAAGGGGTGGAGAACTAGGGGTATGTGTGTGTTTACAAGTGATCCTAACTGCAGATTTAGACCTAAGGGTTATGAACAAAGCTGCATCTTACAATAATGGTTGTAACTGTTTTATGTTCTTTCATTCATTTGGAGCTTTGAGTGCATACTTACAACGTAGCAGTAGCTTCCATATTGGTCTCATTATGAGCAGCAATCTGATTTCAAAGGGCTTGTCCCAGTGAGCAGGACAAATCAGTTCATATTTATTGTTTGCCTATCATCCTAGGAACCCAAAGATACACTTGTGAACAAAATTGATACCATACATGTTCTCAAGTACCTTACAAGTATTCAAAGTACTGTTAAAGAGAAATACAGGAACTGTGAAAGCATCTTTCAGAACACTAAACCCCACCTGAAGAGTGAGGGAAAGTTTCTCTAATACTTTTCAGGCAATGATGTGAAAGAGAATCAGGAAGTGAGAGGGTTCTCAATCCTGATTGCACATTGGAATCGCCTGGGAAGTTTTTTAAAGACATGCTGATACATGGGCCTCACCCCCAGGTATTATTATTTAATTTGTCTTAGGTGTTACTTGGCCGAGATTTTTAAAAGCTCCATGAATGTGCAGCTAAGGATAAGGATCAGTCACTGTTCCAGGCAGTGGCAACAACATGAGAAAGGCCAAGGGCTGATGAGAGCTGACATGTTTAAGGACCTAAAATATTTCATCTTGGGTCTAGGAGAAAGATGGAGCCAGAGGGCCTTTGGCAGCAAGACTATGCAGCTGGGTAGTATGAGGCCCAGATAAAAGAGTCAAGATCTGCAGCTGGATGTGGAAGGAATATTTCTGCTGATGGGATAAACATTTCGTGATTACCAGGTGTTAGGGTGATAGCTGAAACAATTCTAGCCATCTAGCACTAACTTTCTATAGGTGATTATATACCATTACCCATTTACATGGTTTAAAATCCATTCAAAATTAATGTGTAGCTAATGGAAATGGTATCTAATAATGAAATGAGATTTATGGATTTTTCATATATTTGATACCAGATGACTTAGAACTCAATTTCTTGTCATTCCAGTATGGTAACAAAACATTTCTTGCAAAAATAAAATTCCATACGTTTGGGTATGCAATGACACATGTACTGATAATAGATAATGCAGGAAAACATAGTTCTTAACTGGGGAATAACGAAAATTTGGGGGATAGAATTTTAAAAGGACAATCACACATTGATTAGCTTTGATATATTCTTATGATTTATGCTTTTCTAAAGGTAAACATCTGTTAAAAAAATAACTCTTGTTAATTTATTCTCCCAGTTATTCATGGCTTAGGCGAGCAGCGGATATCTGGTTAGGAAAAAAAGATACAGACTGGGGGAGAATAAACACTAGATGGACAAGAGATTCACAGGTGATTAAGGTTTTAATAAAATGAACAAAGTTTTCTTCCCCAGAAATAGCACCAGAAAGCAAGGTTTTCTTCCCCAGAAATAGCACCAGAAAGCAAGGTTTTCTCCCCCAGAAATAGCACTAGAAATCTGGAAAAAAAGCATGAATACAGAGAAATAAATAGCCAAATGAGGTCAATTTTATTAAATGTTATTGTTTAATTAGCAATAAGAAGATATTTAAACTTGAGGAGAAACATTTGTTGCATATCCAATGTCTGGTTCTTACTAAGTATGGAGAATTTTGTTCAATTAGTTGTTTTTATCCCCACACTTCTAAGTGCTTCAGAGGAAACTGACATTATCCAAGTTTCAGAGGTGGGCCCTCTCCTACTAAAGGGTGATGCTATCCACCTCTCCATGGAGTTTGGTTTAGAAAAAGGGATTTGAGTCAGTCAATCCATGGCATCAGTCCCTGTTGTCAGAGATTTGTTCAGGGGCAGCCACGTGACCTTCACCAAAGAAAATTGTCCTGAAGATTGCAAGTTACAAAATTCCATAAATTCTTTTAAAATAGCTGCGCTGGAGATGTTCTTGTTCTTTGTGTGGCTGTGGAATTTAGAATTGCTGTGGCCATTTTGAAAACATGTGGAAGCCTGCGTTAGGATGAAGCCGACCTTGCAGAATGTATAACAGAGATAAGACAACCTTGAGACAAATCTCTTTTTAACTGTGGGCCTTCCTGTTATACGAATTGATAGGTCCTCTTTATTGTCTAAGCCATTTTAGATTGGTTTGTCTGCAGCTTGCCACACACACTCAAAAAAGAGCCTGAAAGGATATCTAAGCAACATAAAGACAAAAATAGACTTCATAATTTTGACCCCTTTTCTTCCAAATTTTATCTCTCTAGTATGTCATGCCTTAATAGATTAATTTTCTGTGCAATCTTGCCATAGCTCAATTTTTCACTGAACAATTTAATGTATTTTTCTCCTTTGCTAGCACACTAGTATAAAATAATTGGTTCATGAATAAAACATAATACTAATCAATTTTTCTCAGTTCAAGTCCAGTCAGGTGTGTTCTGACCCAAGCTCGGTTTTGGAGAGACTTGTATTTTTCAAATTTGTTACTGTCCTTTTCGTGGAGTTTACCTTAAAAATAATTCTCAGGTGCTAAAGAAGAAGAAATTTCTTTTATGTCAAATAATAAACACTGCAAATGAGAATTGCAATATTTTTATTATCTTAACCAGTAAACTGATATATTTATAATGCCTTTTTAGAAGCAAACGTATAGACAAGATTAGGACAAGGTTGAATTGGTGGTTTCTTTGCTTAAGATAACTAAAATAGTACAATGAATGAAAACTTGTTGGACTCAGAAATCTACCGTGGGTAATGGGAAAAAAAAAAGTTTCGCATGACACTTACAGTTTATAAAATTTGTATACAGTTCTTCTCAACTTCATGAAACAATTTCATCATTGTTTAAATTTTACTGGAACACATCCTAACTTTTCTGTTGTCTAGACTCCTTGTTTGGGGGGTGAAATTCACTTAGGAGCATTCCCATTTTGCAATCAAATATCGATGAATTTCAGAAAAGTATAGAATTGGCAAATTCCAGCTATTATTATGTTAAAGAAAGTATATTTGTATTTTTACAACTTGAACCAGTTTGCCCAAATTGTTTAAAAGTGAAGGATGCCACACAGGGATGCATTATTTACAGGACTTGTGAAGGCATTAGGAAAACAGGCTTAAAGTGCTGCATTTGCATTAAAGCGCAGTTTTAGTGCCATACAAACAGTGCCTCTCTTGAAATGGAAATTGTTAATAAATCTAGCACTTTATAGCTTTGCCTTGTAAAAAGCTTTTTGAGGGGAGGAGGGATCATTTTCCCTTGATGGAACAGCGCTATCATTGTTCAGCTACAGCAAATGGAAGGATGTCTAGGGAATCAGCAATGCGCTAGTAACGTTTCAGATTGATGTGTTTTATCACCCGTAGAACTTGGATGAAACCTTCCTGGTCTTTTTAAGACTCTTTCTTAGAGGCTGAACTTCAAATTTCCTCTTTTATGTGAAAGGAATTTAAAGAGACTTTAGATTCTGGGTGCATCAACCATGGCAGTGCTGTCCCCAGCAGTCTTGACATCTGCACAGGCCTTCTGTGTCCTTGGTAGCTTCCCTGCCACTGTTGGAAACGTGTCATTATCATCAGATGATCTTCCATGTGGAAAAGCCCAGGGTAAAGCAGCTTCTGCCTTGTTAAGATAAGCATTTCCGAATAGTATACATTACAAATCACAGTGGCTGTATAAAATTACAAAGATTTGAAGTCAGTTATAGGTGCTCCTGCCCAGTAAACTAGGAATATAATTTCTCAGGATATGTAGGCTTACTGTAAACAAATGTACTTCTCAACCTAAATGTATGAGAATTCAATAAATACTGACCGAGGGCAGGTAGTAATTCCCTTGAATAACGTGTTTGCTACCTATTATATCATTAATCTCATATAAAATCACTCAGAATTTAAATCTGGCAAAACAAACAACTTGACATAAATTACAATCTGTGTCCCAATATATATTTTGTATTTTTTGTTCCATTCAGCATGTAACTACAGATATATGGGACCAGACTGTCAGAAAAACAATAAAGCTAGTTACTCATCATTTCTTCAGGTCTTTTGGCTTCTATTGCTTTGAGGGCTTCAAATTTTAAATGTTAAAAATTATGACTTATTCATTTTTGTAAAAATATCTTTAATAAAACAAAAGTTATTTACAGACACTAGTGAGATATGCTTTGCCTGATTCTTCTGACTTGTGTGAGAATGGCATGTGTATGACTTAATCCCTTCAGAAGCTGAAGATGCTCCCCAAATACGAAAACTTTAAAGGACAGTGAAGAAACTAGATCTCCTGTCTCTGTCTCATGAGAGCCACAAGTTGATGAGCTAATATTAAGTCAGTTGGTTACTCATGATAGCATACAAGAGAGAACATGTGCATGTGGAGGAGAAGAGCAAATAGATGATCGAAAAGCACATACAGGTACTTGTTATCTTTTGTCACAAAATATAGGAAAGAAAATCAGAACTATTATGACTATAGATCACATCTTAAATTGGGGCCTGTCAAATTTAGCAGTAGAGTGGTGGTTTCTAATCTTTATTTAATAACAAAAGTTTCCTTAATTAGACTTTCCCTTTCTCTCTGAATTCTCATCTCTCTGCATTTTCCCATGAGCTTGAATCTAGCAGATTTCTGTCTAGTGGATTTCATTCTTAGGTAATAATTATTTTCTGCAGAAGCTAAATGTCAAGGGGGCTGTTTACCATCCAATCTCTTGAGTGGCTGTGTCTGTGCTTCCTGTGGAGGGCACGACAACTCTTCCAGATTTCACCACGTGTTATGCAAGAAAGCTATCACCTTTCCTCGCCCTAGTCATTAGTTCAAGAGAACACCTGAAACAAGTTTAGCTGATCACTGAACTCTCATAGCAAAGATATATATATTGCTGCTCTGAGGCATTTGAAAATTTTGAAGACAATTTTTAAACCCCTAATTCTAACCTCAAGCTTGAAGTTTCCTTTTTTTATTTTGCAGAGAGACTAAGATTCACAGTGTAAAGCAGTCAGGACTCCTCTCCAAAACCTTTAGGCAAAATATTGGAAGAAGGTGGGTGGGACATCATCAAACTATAAGAGGTCGGATTATCCAAATGAGTTGTTTAGTCCCGTATTCTACCCTTTGTCTTGAAAATAATTGCTATAAATCGTCATTATTTTTAATATATTGGGCCTGAAAAAAATGAGAGCCACTGCCTTAAAGCTAAGGAAATGATCTCTAAAAAATACATTAGAGTAATAGGATTTAAGACTAGAGAAAAAAGATGGCAGAGGAGTAGGAAGACCATAGGCTCCTCCTGTCCCAGGAAAACAACTAGATAGCTATCAAATCATTCTAAATACCACAGAAATCAACCTGAAGACTCAGAACAAACTCCACAACTAAAGGGAAAGAAAAAGCCACATCAAAGAAAGTTGGACGTGCAGAGATATGGGTTAGGGGAGAAACAGATTGCAGGTGCTATGGAGGGGAAGGAGCCATGGTTGCAGAGAAAGGAGAGAGAGAGAGAGAGGAGCAAACAGAGGAACACACCAAGAGAATATTTCCCCAAAGCCATTGGCTGAGAAGACAGGGACTGATTTTAAGTTCTTGCAACCAGTTGTGTTTAAAGATTTGAGTTTTAAAGGTCAGCAGGTTTGGCTGGCATAGCTCTGAAGCCATTGCCTTACTCCCACTGAGAAGGCGGGGAAACAACCTAGAGGCAGATAGCCTGGAAACAGCAATCTGAATAACACTTGGGGCACACAAAGGGTAGGTTATTTACTCTTCTTGGAGCTCATTCCTGAAAGGCAGCATTCATGGAGGTGCCTCTCTGGAGACTAAAGAGCTGGCTGGTGCCATTTCCCTCCCTTGCCTTTCAGCGTAACTGCAGAGCAACCTGCTGGAAGCAATGCAGTGCCCACACAGGCTGCCCAAAATGCTCACACGAAGTCCAACAACCCTGTGCTCTGCAGGGACTGTTGCCTCAGTCCCAGTGCAGAGGGCCCATTTCCCCAGAAATCCAGCAGAAACACCAGCCCACACCACATCTTCTGACCAGAGAGTTCGGCAAGGTTGCAATTCTAGTGGAAGTAACATTAGGTCTCATTTAACAAGCAGACCAGAGCACAGCTAGTGGAAACTCGCCACATTCTGGCCAAGGACCAAACACTGCCTACTGCAAGAAAATAGTTTATGCAGAGGACTGGGTTGAAGGATAGAGCAACCAAAAACACAACAGCAGAGTGTATGCAGCACACACCAGAAACACTCCATGAAACACCAGACCCTGCAATATATGACCTCTTCTTCATAAAGCCAGGAGGAGGAGACACGATGGGCTTTTCTAACATAGAGAAGATGGCAGAGACTTAGACAAAATATCAAAATGGAGAAATTCATCCCAAATGAAAGAACAAATTAAGGTTATGGACAGAGATCTAAGGAAAACAGATATAAGTAACATGCCTGATGGAGAATTTAAAGCAACAGTCATAAGGATACTTGCAGGGCTTGAGAAAAGAATGGAAAAAATCAGGGAGACTCTTACCACAGAGATAAAAGAATTCAAAAAGCATCAGTCAGAAATGAAAAATGCGATAACTGAAATTGGAAATGGACTTGATGCAATGACCACAAGGATGAAAGATGCAGAGGAATGAATATGTGATATAGAAGACAAAATAATGTAAAATAATGAAGCTCAACAAAAGAGAGAAAAAAGAACTATGGAATAAGAGAATAGATTTAGGGAACTCAGGGACTCCATCAAACATAACATTTTTATTGTAGGAGTCCCAGAAGAAGAAAAGAGAGAAAAGGGGGCAGAAAACTTAGTTGAGGAAATAACAGCTGAAAACTTCCCTAATCTGGGGAAGGAAAAAGACATCCAGATCTAGAAGAACAAAATCAACAAAAGCAGGCTAACACGAAGATATATTGTAATTGCAAAAAAGAATAGTGATAAAGAAAAAACTCTTAAGAGAATAAGACAAAAGTGTCCTTTACTTACAAGGGAAGATCCATAAAGCTAGCTCGAGATTTCTCAACAGAAAATTGGCAAGGCAGATGAGAGTGGCATGACATATTCAAATTGCTAAATGAGAAAAATCTGCAGTCAAGAATATTCTAACCAACAAGGAAATCATTCAGAATGGAAGGAGAGATAAAGAATTTCCCACACAAACAAAAACTAAAGGAGTTTGTGATCACCGGACCAGGCTTATAAGAAATAATAAAGGGAATTTGTTGAGCAGAAAGGAAAGACCAAAAGTAAGAAAAAAGACAAGAAAGGAACAGAGAAAATCTCCAGAAACAATGACAAAATAGGTAATAAAATAGCACTAAATACATATCTATCAATAATTACTTTGAATGTAACTATACTAAATGCTCCAAAGGACACAGGGTGTCTGAATGGATTAAAAAAAAAGACCTATCTTTTTTTTTTAAGATTTTTAAAAATTTATTTATTTGACAGAGACAGACACAGTGAGAGAGGGAACACAAGTAGGGGGAGCGGGAGAAGGAGAAGAAGGCTTCCCGCCAAGCAGGGAGCCGGATGTGGGGCTCAATCCCAGGACCCTGGGATTACAACCTGAGCCAAAGGCAGATGCTTAAAGTCTGAGCCACCCAGGTGCCCCAAAACAAGACCTATCTATATACTGCCAGCCAGAGACTCATTTTAGACCTAAAGATACCTGCAGATTGAAAGAGAGGGGATGGAGAAACATTTATCACACCAATGGATGTCAAAAGGAAGCTGGAATAGCCATACTTATATCTGACAAACTACACTTCAAACCAAAGACTGTAAAAAGAGATGAAGAGAGGCACTATATCATCATAAAGGGGAGGATCTAACAATTGTGAATATTTATGCACCCAACCTGGGAGCACCCAAATATATAAAACAGATAATAACAAACATAAAGTAATTGATTGATAATAATACAATAATAGTAGGGGACTTTAACACCCCATTTACATCAATGGACAGATCATACAAACAGAAAATCAACATGGAAACTGGCTTTGAATGACAGTGGGCTAGATAGACTCAATAGATATATTGAGAACATTTTATCCTAAAGCAGCAGAATACACCTTCTTTTCAAGTGCATGTGGGCTATTCTCCAGAATAGATCACATTAGGTTCACAAATCAGGCCTCAACAACTACAAAAAACCTGAGATCATACCATGCATCTTTTCTTTTCTTGTCTTTTTTCTTTTATCTTTTCTTTTTCTTTTTCTTTCTTTCTTTCTTTCTTTCTTTCTTTCTTTCTTTCTTTCTTTCTTTCTTTCTTTCTTTCTTTCTTTCTTTCTTTCTTTCTCTTTCTTTCTTTCTTTCTTTCTTTCTTTCTTTCTTTCTTTCTTTCT
>NW_027397081.1:33652165-33681827 GCF_003265705.2 Callorhinus ursinus
TTTGGGCTCAGATCATGATCTCAGGGTTGTGAGATCAAGCCCTGTGTTGGGCTCTGTGCTCAGTGTGGAGTCTGCTTGGGATTCTCTCTCCCTCACCTCTGACCCTCCTGCTCCTGCTCTCTCTCTCTAAAAATAAATAAAGAAAGATAAAATAAAGTGAAATGAAATAAAATAAGAGGATTCATAAATAATAGGAGTCACAGGAAGTTACCATTCAAAAAACTTGAGTGTGCATATACCTGTGAAAAATGGGAACATTGTACCACATATATTAAAATTAATCAGAAAAGCACACTCTAAACATATAAAAAATACTGTGAGAAGAGATAAAGAAAACTTCTGATCAACTTTGAGAGTTAAGAAATTCTTTGTCAATATCCTTAAAATCCCATCAAGGTCTCTCCATTTCTCTGAAGGAGTCCATATTTCTTCATATGGCATAAGGTTCTAGAATGCTTTTTTTTTCCCCTGTCTAAATCACCACCATTAACTTTCACCAACTTTTTATTCCTTAAATCTCAGCTTAAATTATATTTTCTTCGTGAGAATTTGAAAGCAATCTCCCCTTTGTTCTCACCTAAAGATCCACTTGACCCTATTGGTTCCAAGGAATTTTAGCAAAGCACTTGCTATGTTGATTTGGAACTTTTTATTTACCTATATGCATTACCCTTCAAACAAGCAATTGTCAATATGGACAGCAAATGGAATCCTCTAGAGATATTTTAAAACTATTCACATGCCCGTGTCCCACTCCTCATGATTTTAATTTATGTGGTCTGTGTGGGTCTCAGGTTTTATTATTTCTTACATACTTCAGATATTTCTAATATTTAAGCAGTTTTGAAAATTACTCTTCCAGTTAGTTAATTCAAAAGAATCAGGGTTCTCATTTTTATAATCCCATTATCTAAAAACATGTCTGGTACTCAACAAAGTATTTGAACAAACAAATTTGAAGAATGTTCTTATTTGAATAATTATAAGGATAGATCAAGATCATGCCACATTTTTAGAGGGTTTTATAAGCTAGAAAACATTCTTTATTACTATTTGTTCATTTCTTTGACTATATTTTGGAGAGACCAGCATTTGAATTAATAAAGCTGTAGATAATAGCAAGGTACTGATAGTGTTGAGATGTGTGATATTCCCTGAAAAAACGTAGAAATATCTTAAGCTCCTTTGCAGTAGACAAAGGCCAAATATTTTACTTTGACCATAAGAACACTGACATTTATATTTTTCAAGAGCAATGACGATATTTTTTATTATTATTACAGTATTATTGACTACATTCCCCATGCTGCATTTTTTTATCCCTGTGCCTTATTTACTTTGTAATTACTGGAGTTTGTTACTTCTTAATCCTGTTCATCTATTCTGCCCATCTGCCCACCCCACTGACAACCACCAGTTTGTTCTCTGTATTTTAAGTCTATTTCTTGGCTTTTTTTGTTTATTTTTTTAAAAAATTCCACATATATGTGAAATCAAGTGGTATTTGTCTTTCTTTGACTTATTTCACTTAGCATAATACCCTCTAGGTCCATCCATGTTATCATGAGATGCACAATTTCATTTTTTTATGGCTGAATAATATTCTAGTGTTTGTGTGTGTACCACATCTTCTGCATACATTTATCTACCAATAGACACTTAAGTTTCTTCCATAACTTGGTTATTGGAAATAATGCTGTAATGAATAAAGATGTGTATATATCTTTTTAAATCAGTGTTTTTGTTTTCTTTGGATTATTACCCAGTAGTAGAATTATTGGATTATATGGCATTTTTATTTTTTAATTTTTGAGGAAACTCCATACCGTTTACCAGAGTGCTGCACCACTTTATAGTCCCACCAAGAGTGCACAAGTGTGCCTTTTTCTCCACATCTTCACCAACACTTTTTCTTTCTTGTCTTTTTTGATACTGGTCATTGTGCTGGTCTAAGATATCTCATTGTGGTTTTGATTTACGTTTCCCTGATGATCAGGATTGTTGAACATCTCTTCATGTGTCTATTGACCATAGGTATGTCTTATTTGGAAAAATGTCTATTCAGGTCCTCTGCTCATTTTTTTATTAGATTATTTTTATATCAGTCATTTTTTAGCATTGAGTTATGTAGGATCTTTAAATAATTTGTATGTTTTTACCCTTTATCAGATAAATCATTTGCAAATATCTTCTCCCATTCAATAGGTTGCCTTTCATTTTGTTGATGGTTTCCTTCATTGTGTTATAAAGTTTTTTTAGTTTGATAGAGTCCCACTTGTTTTATTTTTGCTATTGTTGCTCTTGCTTGAGGAGACATATCCAAAAACATATTGCTAAGACTAATGCCATAGATCTTGCTCCCTACTATTTTCTTCTAGGAGTTTTAAGGTTTCAGATCTTACATTTAGGTCTTTAATACATTTTGAGTTTATTATTATGTGTGATGTAAGAAAGTGGTTCAGTTTCATTCTTTTACATGTAACCATTCAGTTTGACCAGCACCCTTTAAAAAAAAAAAAAAAAGATTTTATTTTATTTTTAAAGTAATCACTACACCCAACATGGTGTTCTACTGACGGCGCCAGCCAGACGCCCTTTGACCATCATCATTTATTGAAGGGATGGTCTTCTCCTCTTTGTACATTCTTGCCTTCTTTGTTGTAGATTAATTGACCATGTAAGCATGGGTTCATTTCTGGGCTCTCTATTCTCTTCCAGTAACTATGTGTCTATTTTTGTGCCAATACAATACTGTTTAATTACTATAGCTTTGTAGTATAGTTTCAAATCTATATGTGTGGTACTTCCAGCTTTGTTCTTCTTTCTCAAGTTTACTTTGACCTTTCAGCATCTTTTGTGGTTCCATACAAATTTTAGGATTATTTTTTCTAGTACTATGGAAAATACTATTGGAATTTTGATAGGATTGCATTGAATTTGTAGGTTGTTTTGGGTAATAGCAATTTTAACAATATTAATTATTCCAGTCCATGAATATGATATATCTTTCCATTTGTGTCTTCAATTTCTCTCATTAATATCCTACAGTTTTCAGAATACACATCTTTTACTCCCTTAAAGAATTTATTCCTAAGTATTTTATTTTTTGATGAAATTATAAATAAAATTATATTTTTAAATTTCTCTTCTGCTACTTCCTTGTCAGTTTATAGAAACTCAAAAATTCTGTATATAAATTTGTATCTTGCAGCTTTACTGGATTCATTTATTAGTTCTATTAGTTTTTTGATGGAGTCTGTAGAGTTTTCTCTATATAGTATTATGTCATCTGCAAACAGTGACAGTTTTACTTGTCCCTTACCAATTTGGATGCCTTTTATTTCTTTTTCCTGTCTGACATCTATGGCTAGGACTTTGAATACTATGCTGAATAAAAGTGGTGAGAGTGGACATCCTTGTCCTGTTCCTGATTTTAGAGGAAAGACTTTCAATTTCTCACCATTGAATATGTTATTAGCTATGAGTTTGTCATATATGGCCTTTATCATGTTGAGTTATGTTGTCTCTAAACCTACTTTGTTGAGAGTTTTTATCATAAACAGATGTGGAATTTTGTCAAATGTTTTTTCTGCATCTATTGAGATAGTCAGACTTTTATATTTTTCAAGAATAACATTCATCGGGGCGCTTGGGTGGCTCAGTAGTTAGGCATCTGCTTTCAGCTCAGGTCACGGTCCCAGGGTCCTGGGATCGAGCCCCACATTGAGCTCCCTGCTCAGCGGGAGGCCTGCTTCTCCCTCTCCCCCTCCCCCTGCTTGTGTTCCCTCTCTTGCTGTGTCTCTCTCTGTCAAATAAATAAATAAAATCTTAAGAAAAAAGAGTAACATTCATCTTTTTAGATGTGCACACACTTTGTATCTATCATCTATATCTATCTATCTATCTATCTATCTATCTATCTATCTATCTATCATCATCATCTATCATCTATCTATCCCCACAAGCACACACACACACACACACACACACATCTTTTCTATATTTCCAAGTTTTTGATGCAAAATCATTTTATCAGTTTATTAAAAAAAACTTTTAGAGTAGTTCATGCTCAGAGTTAGTATTGTGGACATAGATGATAGTGTTTTCTTTGGGTCAGATATAACATTCAATCATTAATATCTTCTTTCATGTTATATCGATTATATTTTATTCAGTCTCAACTTACATTTGAACTGGAACACTAATTTGATTTGACACCTCAGTTGAGAAAATCACTGAACCAGAAACAATCACCCACTAATAACTATTTAAATGTATTTTACTCCTCACTAACATCACTACCTAAAATGCACTACAGATTCTTTTTATTATTAAATTTTCAGTCAGAGATATTTAAAAATGAGAAGACTTACAGCATGATTTCAATTTGTTATTATTCATATAATTCATTAATTTGTGTAATGAATATTTAAGTGTCTAATAAATGTCAGATGTTACTTTTGTACCGGGGACACAATTAAAAAAAAAAAAAAACTAAAGAAATTCCTTGCTCTTATAAAGATAACTTCCTAGTCAGGAAAGTTGGGCAGTAGTAGGTAGTAAAAATAAATAATAAACTCTCTGTCAGGAGGCCATATGTACTCCAAAGACAATTAAACAGGCATGGGAATAAGATGGCCAAGTGCTATTTAATGTACTTATTTTATTGTATATTATGTTATTAATATTATATTATGAAATATATATTTCAATTTGTGTCAAACTATTGTCATTGGAAGTGCCTTGCTTCTACCTTATTTTATCAATTATTTTATTTATTCACTTTTATCCCCTTTCTCCATTACTATATTGTTCTCTGATCTCAAAGCAACTATTTTAGGGATGCCTGGGTGGCTCAGTCACTTGAGCATCTGACTTCGGCTCAAGTCATGACCTCAGGGTCCTTGAATTGAGCCCCACGTCAGGTTCCTGCTCAATGGGGAGCCTGCTTGTTTCTCTGCCCCTCCTCCCCCCCCCCGACTTGGGCTCTCTCTCCCAAAGAAATAAATAAAATCTTTGAAAAAAAGAAAATTAATTAATTAATTAATTAAAAGCAACTATTCTAATGTACTTAGTGTATATCATACCATTTGCAGTACTATTTTGGATGCAATTAATTAATTGTAGTGAACCTATAAGTATCATTTTCTTCTCACTTTTTTCCCCACTTAGTTCTATGCTTTCCTACATCTAGTCAATTTCTTATAAGTTTGGCCCATAACATTATACCAGAGAATTTGTTCACCAGACATAATTTATCCACTCTAGGTTCTTAGTTAGTATCAAATAGTCAGCCAAGGATCCTCAAATAGGGCAGTAAAGTATGTATTTAAAATCTATGCGAAATTATGTTTTTTCCATTACTGTTCTTAGAGTCATAGATTCTCAAGATTGGAGGTAAATTCTAATGTTATGTCGCATAACTCATTTTTCAATGCTTGCTTTCCCTCTGTAGGAGCCAAGCTGACACATGTATTCTTGAATACTGGGATATATTCAATGATACCAACTGGGAGAGAGCCCAAAGTACAGTTTGTTAATTATGACTATTAAAAAGTTATCTTTTTATAATTAGAGGAAAAATCTGGTGAAAAATGAAAATGGGCAGAATTATTGGCAAAGTAGCATCTAAATAAGTAGAGATGCTAACATGAAACATATTTAGAAAAATAAAAATGTTTTAACTAGGAAGTTCAGCTGGAAACAGAACCTAGAGTGGGAGCAGAAGTCTCTGAAGTCCATGAATCCAAGTATTATTAAGAATAGAGTTCCTACAAATTTTAAATATAAAGTAAGGAAGAAAATTATGTAAACTCCAAAGCCAAATGCAAATCAAAACAATGAAATATCACCTCACCCCCTCAGAATGGCTATTGTTAAAAAAATATAAGAAATAAAAAATGTTGGTAAGAATGTGAAGAGGGAACACTACTGCTCTGTTGGTGGGAATGTAAATTGATGCAGTCACTATGGAAAACAGTATGGAAGTTCCTCAAAAAAGAGGAAAAACATATGATCCAGCAATCCTCCTACTGGTTGTCTATCTGAAGAAAATGGAAACACTAATTTGGAAAGATATATGCATCCCTAAGTTCATTGCATCATGATTTACAATAGTCAAGATATGGAAACAAGTGTATATCAATGGATGGATGGATAAAGAAGATATGGTATGTGTGTGTGTGTATACACTATATACACTATACAAACACATACACACACACACAGAATATTACTCAGACTTTAACAAGGAAAGAAATCTTGCCATTTGGGACAAAATGGATGAAACTTGAGGATATTATGTTAAGTTAAATAAATCAAAGACAAGTGCCACATGATTTCACTTATATGTGGAATCTAAAAAACAAACAAACAAACAAAACAACCAGACTCATAAAGGTAGAGAACAGATTGGTTGGTTGTTAGAGAGGAGGGTGTTGAGGGTGGCAAAATGGGTAAAGGGAATTAAGAAGTAGTAATTTCAAATTATAAAACAAGTCATAAGGATGTAATATACAGCATGGGGAATATAGTCAATAATATTGTATTAACTTATATAATGACACATGGTAACTAGCCCTTTTGTGATGTCATTTTGTCTAATTAATATGTTGTACACCTGAAACTAATATATTGTATGTCAATTATACATCATTTAAAAAAATAAAGGGAAACATTATTTAATCTTCAAAGCCAAAGAAAAGTTAGAAGTAATTATTGTTCTAGATTTGTAGCTAGAAAATATTGAATTTAAATTAATCTCATGACAGTCTAAAATTCTTTTTTTAATTTTTTTATTGTTATGTTAATCACCATACATTACATCATTAGTTTTTGATGTAGGGTTCCATGATTCATTGTTTGTGCATAACACCCAGTGCACCACGCAGAATGTGCCCTCTTTAATACCCATCACCAGGCTAACCCATCCCCCCACCATCCCCCCCTCTAGGACCCTCAGTTTGTTTTTCAGAGTCCATCGTCTCTCATGGTTCGTCTCCCCCTCTGACTTACTCCCCTTCATTCTTCCCCTCCTGCTATCTTCTTCTTTTTCTTTTTTCTTAACATATGTTGCATTATTTGTTTCAGAAGTACAAATCCGTGATTCAACAGTCTTGCACAATTCACAGCACTCACCATAGCACATACCCTACCCAATGTCTATCACCCAAGTCTAAAATTCTCTTTAAACTGTATCAGAAAAGCCTGTCTTGCTTTATGAATGACCAGGGAAAGAAGTATGTTTCCCTTTCTCATCTGTGTTTTCAAAAAGGACAAATGAAAATGTGACTCAAAGCAGGTAAAGCATTTAAATTTTGCTTCAAACAGAGTAGAAATTATTTCAGTGGAGAAGTTAGTTTCTTTTAGCCAGCCAGAGAAAAAGGGAAGTGCATAGTCCTAGTCCACTCTAAAAATCAGAAAGGAACTAATCTGTACTTCTTTTTTCCCATATTGTCTTTCATGAACACCAAAGACAAGGTAGTTATAGCCACTTCCTGGAGAAGGAAATATTTGTTACACTCCATTTGTCACTAAGTATTCTCATATTTGTTTGTCGAGGTTGGGAGAGCAGGAATGAGGTTATGCCACATCAATATCAGGTATGGGTTTCCAGAAAAGCCTACATGATGAAGGGTAATCAATAAGTTCATTATGGAAAATGCAGCCTTATGATTTTTAGAATAAGTTGAGAATAGAGAAAGACATTTAGGAGTTGCTAAGATTAAGGAATATAGGGGCGCCTGGGTGGCTCAGTCATTAAGCGTCTGCCTTCGGCTCAGGTTATGATCCCAGGGTCCTGGGATCGAGTCCTGCATTGGGCTCCCTGCTCCTTGGGAGCCTGCTTCTCTCTCTCTCTCTCTCTCTCTCTCTCTCTCTCTCTCCCCGTCTCTCTCTCTGTCTCTCATGAATAAATAAATAAATCTTTAAAAAAATTTTTAAAACAAACAAAGGAAAACCCTGAAGCTTTGGGATGAAGTTTCAAAAATAAAAAAAAAAAATTGTCAGCAGCATTCTCTACTGAACATAAACAATTCTACAAAGTATCAACAGTAATAAGACAAGGCATTCTTGACATGGTGAAGATAAGCAGAAGTAAGACTGATCTATAAACATGTTGGGATATAAGAAAAAGACAAGGATAATATAATATATAAAAAACAATGCCCACTCCCAAATATGAGTAACTATGTATTTTTTTTAACAATGACAATTCTAGCCCTGCTTTGTTCCTCACACCTGCTAGACAAAAAAATAAATAAATAAATAAGTTTAAGATACCCAATCATCAGATTGCCTTTCTTCCTGACAGAACCTAATCCAAAATAAATCACCCACTTCCTTAAGCCCTTCTTAAATAACTCAGAAAATGTCCATACCTTATATCAAAGCCATTCTAACTCCTTCTTAGTAAGACACCCCATAGTTCACCATGCTGTATGGTCTCCCTTATTGCAACAAGTCAGTAAATCTAACTTTATTCAGTATTAGTTACATCATGGAGAATGAGCTATCAGTGTAAATTATGAAACTAACGATTTTTGACTGATGGCAGCCTCTGATACAATCTGAAAATATACGAATACTACAGTCTAAGTGCTATTATTGGATCGTTCATCAGAAAAGGGGCATCATTGGGCGCCTGGGTGACTCAGATGGTTAAGCATCTGCCTTCGGCTCAGGTCATGATCCCAGGGCCCTGGGATCGAGTTCCGCGTTGGGCTCCCTGCTCCTTGGGAGCCTGCTTCTCCCTCTGCCTCTCTCTCTGCCTCTCATGAATGAATGAATGAATGAATAAATAAATAAATAAATAATCTTTAAAAAAAAGAAAAGGGGTATCATTATCATCTGAGTGCCTACAATATTTTCTCCTTTGTACTCACATTATGGGTTTTTGGGTAAATGATAGTGGCTGTGGTAAGTAGAAGAAAACAAAATTGCCAATCCTTTCCACTACACTTGGAATTATTTTTTTGCCATCAGGCATAGGTAAAGGATTTAACCACAACATGGTTAAATATTCCCTGATAAAGTGGGTCAACCATGTTTTGACTATAATGCTATTGGTAGACATTTTAGCATGCCTGAAAAACAAAAATAAACATTTTATTTCATTTTTAAGCACTTTTACTTCTTTTTACCAAAAGAATACCATGTCACAGATAGGGATGTCCTTCAACCTGGTTCCAAAAGGAGAAGACACATGGAGCAGATGCTCAGTCTATCCATATTTTGGAGCAGAACCTCACCTGAACTGTGGTTCTCAGATAACATAAGCAAGAAATGCCCCTGGTATTTAGGGGTTGTTTATTATGACAACAGAAGATAACTGATACATTTGGTCTCTGAAACAAAAATTATGTCAAGAGCGGACATGGGGTCAACATTCTCTACATGCAACATCCAGATCATTAGTTTTATAATCTTATTGCATCCACTCCTTTCTGACTCATGCCACCTCCCTAAACTTTTCTCTTTCTCTCCTGTGTCATGTACAAATCTGATTTCTTCAATATATTCATGATAGCTTTAGTAGATGGATCATTGTCATTTTTTCTAACTTAAATCCAGCCAGAAACCTGAGTATTTTTATGTTCCAATTGATGTATCTCATGCCAAAAGTTTTGTGCTTTGTATTTAGTCAAATTGATGTTTTGTTTTTATTGTTGTTTTACATTTTAATATTATCTGAGAGGGAAAATGAATGTGAAATTAAAAATAGATGTGCTGAAAATAGCAGACATTTTTCCAGCTCTGAAATTGGACCTTTGAATATTGGTCCTCAGTTGAAGAAAATTAGATCTTTGAGTGTGTTAAATTCTATTATATCATTTAGCAGTTAGTAGATTGTAAATGACTTTCTGATCTGTTTCTAGAGAAGTTCTTTTGAAAAATAGTGAAATGTTTTGATAACCTCTTTGATTATTACTTGCTTATGCTTCTGGGTTATACAAATGATATTTAAGATTGAATTTAAGAAGTAATACATATGTCATTTGATTTGACATATGATATTTGTCATGTTTTAGAGGAAGTATATGGTAAACTTTGTGAGGCTTGTAAAGGAAAAACTGTACTTGTGAATTTTTAAGTAGTATAATGGTAATGAAAGTATAAATTTCATTTTGTTATGCAAAAATATGGATATATTAATAAAATGAGAAAATCTATTTGTATATATGCTTGATTTCCATTTTCATGCTAGTTTAGATTCCATTTAAGTCCCTCATGCACATTTAATCACTAATTATCTATATGCCAAATCATCTGTATTCCTTCCCCATGATGAGGCGTCAGAGGTCTGCAGATGGTTCTTTACTGTTGGAAACCTTGTGTATAGGGAAAAAAACTTGGTCTCCTACCAACTAGTCTTTCCATTCAGAAAATTTTTTTTGTTTTATTTTTAATTTTTTTCTCTTTAAATTTTTTATTGTTATGTAATCACCATACAATATATTAGTTTTTGATGTAGTGTTCCATGATTTATTGTTTGTTCATAATACCCAGTGCTCCAGGCAGAACCTGCCCTCTTTAATACCCATCACCAGGCTAACCCATCCCCCTACCCCCTCCTTTCTAGAACCCTCAATTTGTTTTTCAGAATCCATCATCTCTCATGGTTCGTGTCCCCCTCCGATTTCCCCCCCTTCATTCTTTCCTCCTGCTATCCATTTTTTTTCTTAAAATATGTTGCATTATTTGTTTCAGAGGTACAGATCTGTGATTCAACAGTCTTGCACAATTCACAGCGCTCACCATAGCACATACCCTCCCCAATATCTATTACCCAGCCACCCCCTCCCTCCCAAACCCCACCACTCCAGCAACGCTCAGTTTCTTTCCTGAAATTAAGAATTCCTTATATCAGTGAGGTCATATGATACATGTCTTACTCTGATTAACTTATTTCACTCAGCATAACACCCTCCAGTTCCTTCCACGTCGTTGTAAATGGCAGGATCTCATTCCATTTGATGGCTGCATAATATTCCATTGTGTATATATACCACCTCTTCTTTATCCATTCATCTGTCGATGGACATCTTGGCTCTTTCCACAGTTTGGCCATTGTGGACATTGCTGCTATAAACATTGGGGTGCACGTACCCCTTTGGATACCTACATTTGTAACTTTGGGGTAAATACCCAGTAGTGCACTTGCTGGATCATATGTTAGCTCTAGTTTCAACATTTTGAGGAACCGCCATACTGTTTTCCAGAGGGGTTGCACCAGCTTGCATTCCCACCAACAGTGTAGGAGGGTTCCCCTTTCTCCACATCCATGCCAACATCTGTCATTTCCTAACTTGTTAATTTTAGCCATTCTGACTGGTATGAGGTGGTATCTCATTGAGGTTTTGATTTGGATTTCCCTGATGCTGAGCGATGTTGAGCACTTTTTCATGTGTCTGTTGGCCATTTGGATGTCTTCTTTGGAAAAATGTCTGTTCATGTCTTCTGCCTCTTTCTTGATTGGATTATTTGTTCTTTCGGTGTTGAGTTTGATAAGTTCTTTATAGGTTTTGGATAGTAGCCCTTTATGTGATATGTCATTTGCAAATATCTTCTCCCATTCTGTCGGCTGTCGTCTGGTTTTGTTGACTGTTTCTTTTACTGTGCAAAAGCTTTTTATCTTGATGAAATCCCAATAGTTCATTTTTGCCCTGGCTTCCCTTGCCTTTGGCGTTGTTTCTAGGAAGAAGTTGCTGCAGCTGAGGTCGAAGAGGTTGCTGTCTGTGTTCTCCTTTAGGATTTTGATGGATCCTGTCTCACATCTAGGTCTTTCAACAATTTGGAGACTATTTTGTGTGTAGTGTAAGGAAATGGTCCAATTTCATTCTTCTGCATGTGGCTGTCCAATTTTCCTAACACCATTTGTTGAAGAGACTGTCTTTTTCCATTGGACATTCTTTCCTGCTTTGTCAAAGATTAGTTGACCATAGAGTTGAGGGTCCATTTCTGGGCTCTCTATTCTGTTGCATTGATTTAGTTGTCTGTTTTTGTGCCAGTACCATACTGTCTTGATGATGACAGTTTTGTAATAGAGCTGGAAGTCCGGAATTGTGATGCCGCCAGCTTTGCTTTTCTTTTCCACATTCCTCTGGTTATTCTGAGTCTTTTCTGGTTCCATACAAATTTTAGGATTATTTGTTCCATTTCTTTAAAAAAAGTGGATGGTATTTTGATGGGGATTTCATTGAATGTGTAGATTGCTTTAGGTAGCATTGACATCTTCACAATGTTGGTTCTTCCAATCAATGAGCATGGAAGGTTTTCCATTTCTTTGTGTCTTCCTCAATGTCTTTCATGAGTATTTTATAGTTTTCTGAGTACAGATCCTTTGCCTCTTTGGTTAGATTTATTCCTAGGTATCTTATGATTTTGGATGCAATTATAAATGGGATCAACTCCTTAATTTGTCTCTCTTCTGTCTTGTTGTTGGTGTATAGGGATGCCACTGATTTCTGTGCATTGATTTTATATCCTTCCACTTTACCGAATTCCTGTATGAGTTCTAGCAGTTTTGGGGTGGAGTCTTTTGTATTTTCCACATACAGTATCATATCATCTGCAAAGAGTGAGAGTTTGACTTCCTTCTTGCCGATTTGGATGCCTTTGATTTCTTTTTGTTATTTGATTGCTGTGGCTAGTACTTCTAATACTATGTTGAATATCAGTGGTGATAATGGACATCCCTGCTGCGTTCCTGACATTAGGGGGAAAGCTCTCAGTTTTTCCCCATTGAGAATGATATATTCGCTGTAGGTTTTTCATAGATGGCTTTTATGATATTGAGGTAGGTACAATCTATCCTTATACTCTGAAGAGTATTGATCAAGAAAGGATGCTGTACCTTGTCAAATGCTTTCTCTACATCTATTGAGAGGATCATATGATTCTTCTTCTTTCTTTTGTTAATATATTGTATCACATTGATTGATTTGCAGATGTTGAACCATCCTTGCATCCCAGGGATAAATCCCACTTGGTCGTGGTGAATAAACCTTTTAATGTACTGTTGGATCTTATTGACTAGTATTTCGGTGAGAATTTTTGCATCCATGTTCATCAAGGATATTGGCTATAATTCTCCTTTTCGATGGTTTCTTTGTCTGGTTTGGGGATCCAGGTAATGGTGGCCACATAAAATGAGTTTGGAAGTTTTCTTTCCATTTCTAATTTTTGGAAGAGTTTCAGGAGAATAGGTATTAATTCTTCTTTAAATGTTTGGTAGAATTCCCCTGGGAAGCCATCTGGCCCGGGGCTTTTGTTTGCCGGCTTCAATTTCCTTAGTGGGTATAGGTCTGATCAGGTTTTCTATTTCTTCCTGGTTCAATTTTGGTAGTTGTAACATCTCTAGGGATGCATCCATTTCTTCCAGGTTATCTAATTTGCTGGCATAGAGTTGCTCATAAGATGTTCTTATAATTGTTTGTATTTCTTTGGTGTTGGTTGTGATCTCTCCTCTTTCATTCATGAGTTTGTTGATTTGGGTCATTTCTCTTTTCTTTTGGATAAGTCTGGCCAGGGGTTTATCAATCTTGTTAATTCTTTCAAAGAACCAGCTCCTAGTTTCTTTGATCTGTTCTACTGTTCTTTTGGTTTCTGTGTCATTGATTTCTGCTCTGATTTTTATTATTTCTCTTCTCCTGCTGTGTTTAGGCTTTATTTGTGGTTCTTTCTCCAGCTCCTTTAGGTGTAGGTTTAGGTTGTATATTTGAGACCTTTCTTGTTTCTTGAGAAAGGCTTGTATTGCTATATACTTTCCTCTCAGCACTGCCTTTGCCCTATCCCAAAGATTTTGAACAGTTGTGTTTTCATTTTCATTGGTTTCCATGAATTTTTTTAATTCTTCCTTAATTTCTTGGTTGACCCATTCATTCTTTAGTAGGATGCTCTTTAGCCTCCATGTATTTGAGTTCTTTCCGACTTTCCTCTTGTGATTGAGTTCTAGTTTCAAAGCATTGTGGTCTGAAAATATGCAGGGAATAATCCCAATCTTTTCGTACTGGTTTAGACCTGATTTGTGACGTAGGATGTGATCTATTCTGGAGAATGTTCCATGGGCACTAGAGAAGAATGTGTATTCCGTTGCTTTGGGATGGAATGTTCTGAATATGTCTGTGAAGTCCATTTGGCCCAGTGTTTCATTTAAATACTTTATTTGTTTGTTTATCCTTTGCTTAGATGATCTGTCCATTTCAATCAGGGGGGAGTTAAAGTCCCCCACTATTATTGTATTGTTGTCAATGTGTTTCTTTGCTTTTGTTATTAATTGGCTTATATAATTGGCTGCTCCCATGTTCGGGGCATAGATATTTACAATTGTTAGATCTTCTTGTTGGATAGACACTTTAAGTAGGATATAGTGTCCTTCCTCATCTCTTATTACAGTCTTTGTTTTATAATCTAATTTGTCTGATATAAGGATTGCCACCCCAGCTTTCTTTTGGTGTCCATTAGCATGGTAAATGATTTTCCACCCCCTCACTTTCAATGTGGGGGGTGTCTTTTGGTCTAAAATGAGTCTCTTGTGGACAGCATATCGATGGGTCTTGTTTTTTAATCCAATCTGAAAGCCTGTGTCTTTTGATTGGGGCATTTATCCCATTTACATTCAGGGTAACTATTGAAAGTTATGAATTCAGTGCCATTGTATTGCCTGTAAGGTGACTGTTACTGTATATTGTCTGTATTCCTTTCTGGTCTATGCTGCTTTTAGACTCTCTGCTTAGAAGACCCCTTTCAATATTTCTTGTAGGGCTGGTTTCATGTTTGCAAATTCCTTTAGTTTTTGTTTGTCCTGGAAGATTTTTATCTCTCCTTCTATTTTCAATAACAGCCTAGCTGGATATAGTATTCTTGGCTGCATATTTTTCTTGTTTAGTGCTCTGAAGATATCATGCCAGTCCTTTCTGGCCTGCCAGGTCTCTGTGGATAGGTCTGTTGCCAATCTAATGTTTCTACCATTATGGGTTACATATCTCTTCTCCCGAGCTGCTTTCAGGATTTTCTCTTTGTCTCTGAGACTCATAAGTCTTCCTATTAGATATCAGGGTGTTCCCCTATTTTTATTGATTTTGACAGGGGTTCTCTGTGCCTCCTGGATTTTGATGCCTGTTTCCTTCCCCACATTAGGGAAGTTCTCTGCTATTATTTGCTCCAACATACCTTCTGCCCCTCTCTCTCTTTCTTCTTTTTCTGGGATCCCAATTATTCTAATGTTGTTTCATCTTATCATATCACTTATCTCTCGAATTCTGCCCTCGTGATCCAGTAGTTGTTTCTCTCTCTTTTTCTCAGCTTCTTTATTTTCCATCATTTGGTCTTCTATATCGCTGATTCTCCTTTCTCCCTCATATATCTTAGCAGTTAGTGTCCCCATTTTTGATTGCACCTCATTAATAGCCTTTTTGATTTCAACTTGTTTATATTTTAGTTCTTTTATTTCTCCAGAAATGGTTTGTTTAATAACTTCCATGCTTTTTTCAAGCCCAGCTATTATCTTTAAAGTCATGATTCTGAACTCTAGGTCCAACATCACACTAAAGTCCGTATTGAGTATGTCCCTGGCAGACAGTACTACCTCTTGTTCTTTTTGTTGAGGTGATTTTTTTTCTGTCTTGTCATTTTGTCCAGAGGAAAACAGATGAATGAGAGAAAAAATGCTAACGGGGTAACAACATCCCCAGAAAATATACTCTGATCAAATCAGAAAAGACCAGAAACCTGGGGAAAAGAAAGGAAAAGAAAGAAAAAAGAAAGAGAAAAAGATAAAAACAAACAAAAACAGAACAAAACCAAAAAAAAACAGAATATGATCTAATATGATCAGTCTGGTGCATAGATCAGTGCCATACACTAGATTTTGGGTGTATTTTAGTGTGTTAGAAGAAAGTGCCTCCTAAAATTTTAAAGAAAGAAAGACATATATATATAAAATAATGGTTGATACGATGAAGGGATGGAATATGACTGTAAAGATGAATATTATAAAAAATTTAAAAAAGGAATTGATAAGAAGATGCTTGAGAAAAGAAAGAAGAGGATTAAAAAAAAGGAAAGAATGAATGAAAAAAATGGGGCTGAGAATGTGATCAGCCAGGAGACTAGAACAAAGCAATACATTAGACATATATGGTATATTTTGATATATTAAAAGAAAGTGTATCTCAAAATTTTAAAGAGAGAACAACTTATATATATATGCCAAAAATAAGGGTAACTACTTTGAAGGGATAGAATGTGTATCTAAAAATGAAAAATAAAAGTGTTTTTTTTAAAAAAAGGGTTTGATAAGATGTTGGTTGAAAAGGGAAAAAGAAAAATTCTAAAAAAAAACAGTTAATAAAATTAACTTTGAAAGACTAATGAATCATGGTAAAAAAGCCATGAATTCTATGTGCAGTATTCCCCTAGCACTGGAGTTCTTCTGTTCTCCTTGATTGGTAAACTTGGTCTTGGCTGGCTGTTCGTGCTGATTTTCTGGGGGAGGGGCCTGTTGCCGTGGTTGCCAAATGTCTTTGCGGAGGCGGTATTGCCCTGCCCTTGCCGTGGGAGCTAAGCAATCTGCTCGGGTTTGCTCTCGGGAGCTTTGGTTCCCTGTAAACTCTCCGTACAGCATTGGAGGATGAGAGTGAAGATGGCGGCCTCCCAATCTCCACCCTGGAGGAGCTGAGAACTCGGGGCCCACTCCTCATTGTGCCCCAGAGAAAAGCATTCAGTCACTCCCATCTCCCCGGTCTCTGGCCGCACTCTGTGCTCAACCAGCCTATGACTGAGCATTTCTATCTCTGGTACCCGACCCCGTGTGGAGTCTCCAAACCCAGCAGAGCCCTGTGGTGTGCTCCCATGCTACTCCTCCCGGGGGAAGAAGGGGAGTCTCCCTGGATCTGCCGCTTGTTTGGTCCCTGCTGGTGGAGCAGTGGCCTGATTGTGCCGCAGATCAAGGTGTATGGCAACACCGAGCTGAGAGCCCACGCCTCGGCTCCGTCTCTGCAGCCAGCTTCCCTGCTCCAATACCTGGGAGCTCTGCCGCACTCAGGCACCCCCAGTCTTTCTGTGACCCCGAGGGTCCTGAGACCACACTGTGCTGCGAGGGTTCCATCCCCATCTTAGCCACTGGAGCGATGTCCCTCAGTAGAGCCGACTTCTAAAAGTTCCGATTTTATGCTCCACTGCTCCCACTTGCCAGAAGTGGCCGACGGAGTCCCCCTCCCCGGCCGTCTCTCCTCCCGAATATCGCCTCGGATTCACTTCTCCACACGTCCTACCTTCCAGAAAGTGATCACTTTTCTGTTCAAAGAGTTGTCGCTATTCTTTTCTTCGATCTCCTGTTGAGTTCGTAGGTGTTAAGAATGGTTTGATCCCTATTCAGCTGAATTCCTGAGACCAGATGAAATCCAGGTCTCCTACACCTCCGCCATCTTGCTCCGCCCCTCAGAAAATATTTCTTGACACCCACATTATATCAAGCACATAAGGGTTCCCTGGAATCATGGAGGATATATTTAAACCTTCTACTAACCAAGTCTTTAAATATGAAGATTTTGTATAGAGATGGCATCTTTTAAATTTTAAAACTAGGATGAAAAATCATTCAGTTTCAGTTATGCAGATAAATAAGTTCTGGAAATTTCATGTATAGCATGGTAATTATTGTTAGCAATACTGTATTGTATATTTGAAATTTGCCAGAAGTGTAGATCTTAAGTATTCTCACTAGAAAAACAAATAAAGAAAAACAGTAATATGTGAGGTGGTGGAAATGCTAACTAGTTTGACTGCTGGTGATGTCTTTTTGTCAAATATACCCCAGTAAACCTGGAAAAAAATGTAGAAAATACTTACATAATCACTCTCTACCAGTATTTAAAAGTTGGTAATAGAAAAAAGAATACATTATAAATTTTTGACTTTAACCTAGTCGGTGAGAAACAAATGTAAATAGATACAGCATAATATAATCTGGTAAGTGTTATAATAGAAGTATGATCAAACTACTGAGGGATACTGAAGAGAAACAATAATTTTGCAAATCATATTTTATTATTTCTTGCACTATATACATCCCTAATTATTTTATGCTTTTTTATTCTTTTCACGTGTCTTTTGAGTTCCCAGGGTAAAAGATATTTATTCAAACATGGCTAATCATAGTTTAGTTGTTTAAATAAAATTTTTAAACAACTCAATTAAAATTTACAAAATGGCCCATGTTTAGATGGCATGTTTCAAATAATAGGTACAAATACTGTATGCCTTAGTGATCTTGGGTTTTGTAATCTTAGATTGTCAAAGTGTCTGATAGATAATTTTTTGTAGGTAAATCTAGTCATAACATGTCTACAGTATTAACTAGACATTTTATTTTTTTTATTTTTTTTTAAAGATTTTATTTATTTATTTGAGAGAGAGAGAATGAGAGACAGAGAGCACAAGAGGGAAGAGGGTCAGAGGGAGAAGCAGACTCCCTGCCGAGCAGGGAGCCCGATGCGGGACTCGATCCCGGGACTCCAGGATCATGACCTGAGCCAAAGGCAGTCGCTTAACCAACTGAGCCACCCAGGCGCCCTTAACTAGACATTTTAAATCAGAGTATCCCAAGTTACATAATGAAAAAGAAGAGTGCTTGGAAATGCCCTAAACTATAGTTTCATTAATCCTTGATTTCCAGCCAAGCTTTCTCCCTTTTTTCAAATGGGTCTTACCATTGCAAGCTTGCTGGCAATCACTGATGAGTCTCCACTCAAATATGGAACTATCCCGGCTCTTCCCTTCTCTAAGAGGCCCTTCATTGTGCCAGGTACATGGCATATGTACTTCCTTCCTTTTAGATTTTTTAAATGCTTTATATTTTGATATTTATCATTTTTACATTTTTCTATTCAGTGACATCGGTGTCATACTATAAACTATTAGTTTTATTTTCTTTGCACTACAGTTTATATGTGCCACAGTCAATTGTTTCTTAAAGACACACCTTTTAAAACAGACTTTTTGATTATAGTAATGATCTAAGGGCTATCAAAATAAGACAGCTAGAATATTTAAAAATGGCCAATAAATAGTAAAGGGGAATCTTACATACATGCCAATCAGAACTGAAATATAACCTTTTGCACCAAATTTTCTCCAATAGCAAGTATTAGTGTGTGAATACTGGTGTGAACTGCCTTGCTAAAATGAATTTAACATTAGCAAGCGGAGTTTTTTTCAACTGTTTTCCACATTAACAGTTGACTTGTATTTTTCCCTCTCTACTTTATGTTGATTCTCTTTCTCTCCCCGTATGCTGTCAATAACTTTCCATGAGGTTTCATTCTTTCTTACTGGGTTGGTGGTATTTCACAGTTAAACATATGTACATAAATGTGCACACATAAAGACATAAACATGTACCATGGAAAATGGGAAGAAGGCTTTTCATGCTTAGGTGCAAAGGATTGTTTTAGTGAAGGATTTTTTTTTTTATTAAATGTATGTAAACTAAAAGCATTACTAAGGAAAGATAAAAATAGCATCTGATAAATCATAAAAAGCATTCAAACTGAAAACAGAGTCTGGGAACAATCTGACACCTCAAATCTGATCCCTGTAGCCAGAGTAATTCTGCTTCTCTTTTTCTCCTTTAATATTGAATATCAAAGAAAAGGTAAAACTCCATCATTTAAATTTAACCCTATCTGGATTTTCCAGTAAGAAATCAGTCCATCTAATCCTTACCCCTATATTCCTAGAATTATAAGAACACTGAAGAGTAACAATACCTTATTTTTATATTTTCCAATCCTCAGCTCTGATTTACTCAGACTAATTATTCAATATACCTTTGTTGCAATGAATATAGATGTGTGTGCATGTAAATATATATTAGAATAATTACTTCAGCAACAGGTATATACATCAAATAAGTGTATATTTTGAAATTATGTTTATATGATTATATGATATATAAGTTTTAAAAGCTGTACAGTTTTTAAAATGGATATAATTTGAATATAGAGTGACGTATGCTATATTTTAAAGTATCTCTCACAACAAATCTTCACCAGTTAGTTTTTCTTATCTCTATCAATAAAGATTTCTTCACTAGGTAAGGATTTATATGCAGTATAGAAAATAAGCATTTCTTTCTCAGAAAACAAACAGATGAGCAAAAATAGAAACCTGATGAGTCAGGCTGCCTCCCCTCAACAGAGAGCCACGGAGCCAATTACTCCAAGCAGAGCAGCCTCATCCTGATGCTCAGCAGTCCCTGCCCCTGGGATAGCAGCTGGAAATCAAGTGCTACTAATGCCCTCCAGGCCTGTTTTCCCAAATACTTTAGGAGACTGGAGAGGGAAACAAACACCCACAGGCATTAGTCTTTTATTACCCTTTTTCTTTACTTAAATTTCATAATATGCCAGCATTTCAAAAGTTCAGCAACTCATTTCAGCTTTACCACAGCAGTCTTCTGCAAACTAAGCCTGACAAAATTCAACCATTATAATATAAAAGTTGCAATGCAAAGCAGTGACAATATCCCTTACCCATTTCTTCAATTTAATGCCAACTCTCTTTTTAAGAAATGTTTCCTTGTAACCATTAATAAATGTAATTTATGTTTACACAAGGACAAAAACTTCAAAGATACTGTAACTTTTAATAGGATTTCTATATTGTATAATAAAAACAACTGAATTTCTCAACTGTGGTTAAGCTTTAACATTTGAAGGTAGGTGTGCATTTTGGAAGTATTCAATACTTCCTCAGAGTCAAACATGGCAAATAAGGTACATGAGTAATTCATTAATATTATGTTTAAGCTGAAATGTGACTACAAGCTTTTTCTTGGGGGCCCAAAAACTGGTTCTTAAACACCCCTTCATCAATCCAAAAGTAGATTTTCAAAAATGTTTAGTGCAATGATGGTATCCCTGAGAATTAATCTAAAGATAATTGTGTATATGAACTTGATACCCAGCTCTCTTTAGTTCACACAGGTTGTGGCAGAGCTAGAACTAAACTTAGGTTTTCCTGACTCCCAAGTTGGTTTTCTTCTTTTTTTTTTTCTTTTTGCTGTATCTTTTGATCCTTCTCAATGGTCTACAATGTTTTTTTTTAAATCTTTTTTATTTTACATTTTTTAAATTTTATTATGTTATGTTAATCCCCATACATTACATCATTAGTTTTTTTTTTTTTACATCATTAGTTTTTGATGTAGTGTTCCATGATTCATTGTTTGCGCATAACACCCAGTGCTCCATGCAGTATGTGCCCTCCTTAGTACCCCTCACCAGGCTAACCCATTCCCCCACCCCCTTCCCCTCTAGAACACTCAGTTTGTTTCTCAGAGTCCATAGTCTCTCATGCATACCCTCCCCAATGTCTATCACCCAGCTACTTCATCCTTCTCACCCCCCACCACTCCAGCAACCTACAATGGAATATTATTCAGCCATCAAAAGGAATGAAATCTTGCCATTTGCAATGACGTGGATGGAACTGGAGGGTATTATGTTAAGCTAAATAAGTCAATCAGAAAAAGACATGTATCATATGATTTCACTGATATGAGGAATTCTTAATCTCGGGAAACAATGTTTTTTTATTAATTAAATTAATTAATTAAATGCCTTGCTTGTGTAAGCAAACATTTCAAGATATTCACAACTGTTTTCTCATAATTTCTATCTGGCAAATGAAGGTCCCATTTGCATCCTTGGGAAAATCTACCTTGTCTAAATTTGATCTGTGTGTTATATGTCTTCATGGCACTTATTTTTTCTTTTGCAGCACATCTTAAATGGTAACCAGTTATTCATAAAATTATCTATAAAATGTCGCTTCTTCTTACACTGTAAGTTCCAGAAAGATGGGGTCTTATTCTCTTGTTAACAAAGATATCTCCAGGTTCACCTGGGTAGTTCAGTCACTTAACGTCTGCTTTTGGCTCAGGTCATGATCCCAGGGTCCCAGGATTGAGCCCTGTGCATGGGGCTCCCTGCTCAGCAGGAACTTGCTTTTCCCTCTCTCTTTGACCCTACCCTCGCACACTCTCTTTCTCTCAAATAAATAAATAAAATCTTTAAAAAATATTTCCAGCATCTAGCATAGTATGCAATAATTATTCATTGAATAAAATAATAAATTCCCATGTATTTTGGATGATGAAAAAAGGAGCATGGATTATGGGATGTGGAGGAATCCTGATTTTTATCTGTTTTCTACCATTATTTAAGTATGTTTTAGTAGGCAAATCTCAAATCTCTCAGCTGTTTTTTGAGATAATTTATTCAAATGTTACTAAAATATTTGTAAGACATTTTATATTTAGAATGTACCTGGCAAATAAATGCTAACTGAGAATAACTTATACCACACTTTGGGGAGACATATCATCATCAAATAAACTGCCATTCTATGGACAAACATGTAATATTCCTAATTGTTATTGGTGACCATGAGACCTGGAACAAGTTATTTTGCACACTAAGCACTTATTTTCTGATTGATAAAATGAGAATTATACATGCATTGCACCCAGCATTAGTATGAAGGTTATGTATGTAAAGTCCTCAACACAAAACTTGTGTGACATATTATAAGCAGTGGTTAATTGCTAACTAAATAAAGCATATCAAATAATTATCAGTATATGATGATCTCTTATTATGAAATTTATTATTTTAGGATTTGAATATAAATTTAGTGTTCTTAAAATTATTTTAAAGTTAAAATAATTTTGAACATTTAATACTAATATGAAGCTATTTTTTCTTTAGGCTGAGAGTTCTGAGTAGCATATTTAGAGGTACTCCTGAATGACCCAATAAATATTATGTTCTCAAAATTATTCTGAACTAATTGATAAAAAGGAATGTGGGGATATTAAATTGGGGAAATAAGCAAAATTATTTTTCTGGCCATCTGATTTGGGCAAACAGCAACATTATGATTCCTGTTTTTTCCAAGACTGTAGTCACATCAAAATCCATTGCTGAATAGGATCTTGAAAGATAAGGTCCATAATGTCTATTGCAAACTGTTGTCAGAGAATATGATCAGCCTTAATTTAATGGGAGTATTCATGAACTTCAGGAATTGGAATAGTACTTTATTGCCAAGCCTATTACTTTTTAGTGTTAGGACAAAGAACTCTTTGAATACTTTATATTCTAATTGTGTAATGGGTTACAGCCTATGGTATTCATTCATAATTAGGTATTGGTGTTCTTAACTTATTTATTTTCTTTAAACTTTAGTATTAAGAGTCTTTTTGGACAGAGTATACACTGAGATTTTCTTAGTTGGAGAATGCTAACTTATTGCTTCTTTAGAAATTGTTGATCTTACTGCAAAATATATAATTGTACACCTATGTTATACAAGCAGCAATGCAGACTCATATTTCCTGATAAGCATTATAAATTTTTCCACCTGCTGTTATACTTGATCACTGTATGCTAATTTACACTCCATAAAATGTTCTCCTTACAATGGAAGGAAATAATGGAAGGAAGCACTATGTTCTCTTAACATTATCAGTTCCAAGTTCAAGATCAAACTCTTCACTTCACATTCCTATTATCTATGCCAGGC
The DNA here is from genome assembly GCF_003265705.2 of Callorhinus ursinus. Classification (NCBI taxonomy): domain Eukaryota; kingdom Metazoa; phylum Chordata; class Mammalia; order Carnivora; family Otariidae; genus Callorhinus; species Callorhinus ursinus. The sequence goes on from NW_027397081.1 coordinate 33,675,755, forward strand.
AAAGCTATAGTTTCAGAGGTTTTTTTTTTTTTTGGCTTTTTAAATGTTTCCTTTTTTAACATTTCACCATTTAAATTTTATGAATAGTTTTTTTAAAATTTTCCAATTCAATATAGTCAACCAGACCATTTTCCAGCATAATTATGACTTGCTTGAAAGTGGTCGAAAGTGACAGCAACACATATGTTGAGTGACAAGGCAGGTTCTGTAAAACAGCAAATGCGTTATACTCGTTATTTGTTTTCTCATTGTCCTGAAAATTTCAGGTGATTAAATCCTTAAAATGTATTTTATAACTGGATGCTTAAATCTTGTCAGGTAATTTTAAACCTTTAGAGGCATAATACCATAAAAACATTTTATATCTTTGATTTTATTCTATCAAAAACAAGTTATTTTTCCAGTATAAATAGCCCCAGCTTACTATGGGTCCTATCTGTCGATATCACAATATGACAGAATTCAGACACCTGTTATCTTCAAAGGCAATGTATCTGTTATTTGTCACTAAGCAACATTCAGAAACAATTTTCCCTTTTCTATTATCATGCAAAATGCATTCAGAACAAGAAAGGCACACAGAGAAAATTACTCCTCTAGTGAGATATTTTGACACAAAAAATCTTTCCTCGTCAAAGATAAAAAGCACCTTGTCACTCACTTCTAATTACTGTCTCATTTCTGTCAATGTAGAGAGAAGCCAACTCCCCGCGGCGACGTCACAGAGGCATTTACCAACATGTAGAGTTGGATTCAGCCTGTGAGCAGTGTTCACTGAGCTCAGCCAGGTCTGAGTCGATGCACACTAATAGCGGAGTTCTTTAATTATAATTATCAATTGTTAAAGCCCAAGAAAGGACATTTTGCTTTTTTCAATGAGCATCTTTGATATGATGAAAATCTTTGTTATAAATGGACACTTTCCTTTCCCAACATTTTCTGATATGCCCAAGGCATTACAATGTAATTACCAACATTCACATTGCAAAAATCAATTTGAAGAGCTGCAAATTTATTAAACATTAAAATAAAGCATTTCCTGTCCTGTGACTGTGATTAATATCCATAACCAAATGAGTTGGGTAGGAATCGAGGGGTGTGAAGGTTGAGCTAAGCTGCAAAATCATTAACCACATGTAGAAGTCACTTCCTTACAAGAATTCTAATTCTGGCCACTCACTTGCAATGGCTTTTCCAGGCAGGGCATCATGAAATGGAGTAAAAATAATCATTAGTGAGTAAACCAGCAACAATATTAAGGCTTTCAGTAATTCCACTTAGTACTGAAGCCGGATATATGGAGGATCTGTTAGTAATGAGGGTAGACAGGATGCTGGGACTTCAAAGGTTTTCCTCTGTCAGCTTTAAGTTTATGCTGCCATTGCTAGAACCTTGTATAATAGCCTTTCACTCAGGCCAGCCCCAATAGAAAAGAATTTCCAAGGAAAATCATCAACAATATAATACCAGAGGAGTATAGAAGAACTGCTTGTATTCCCTCACCATATTCTCATTGCTATTTGCATTGATCTGTTATTTTTATTTCAAATCAATTATGCTTTGTTTGATTAGCTGATTCTCAAAAAGAGTGTGATGTACTCATACAGTAATACTTTATTGAGGGGCTGTTATGTGTCAGATCCCATACTAGGTATGGGAAATACTAAGATGAATTGGGGAAACAATCTGTGTCCTTGAGGAGCTAAAGTTATATATTATATCTTATTTATTTAGAAACATAATATCAGAGTGACAGCTCAGATCATAGCCAACTTCTTTTTTTTTAAGATTTCATTTATTTATTTGAGAGAGAGAATGAGAGAGAGAGAGAGAGAGCATGAGAGGGGGTTGGGTCAGAGGGAGAAGCAGACTCCCTGCTGAGCAGGGAGCCCAATGCGGGACTCGATCCCGGGACTCCAGGATCATGACCTGAGCTGAAGGCAGTCGCTTAACCACCTGAGCCACCCAGGGCCCCATAACAAACTTCTGATACCAGGAAGGCACTTATTAGAATATTTGAAATGACACAAAAATGGATTTGCAAGGTCATTCAGTCTATTCCAGCTTTAATACTGGACTACCTCTAAACTTTTCTAAAATTGTTTTCTCTCAACATGTTCTCTGAAGTACTATGGTAGAGTAGAAAATCCAAAAAAAAAAAAAAAAAAAAAGAATTGAGTCAAAAGGCTGACAGCCAGGATTGTGCTATGCCACTTTCTGAAAGTATAAACTGAGAAAACTGTTTTACCTACTACAGCAAAATTGGTTCTCATTACTGAATATTGATTATATATTCAGATTGATACTAAATGTGTATATGTCTTATTCATTACATCCATATAACCACTTATGAGAAATGTTTCGGTACTATATCTCATTTTACAGATAAGAAAGGAAATTGAGGGTTAGAGTGATTAAGAATATTACACAGTGTCAAAGACCTAAGTAGCCGAGCTGGGGATCAGGGTGAAGCTAGGTGAATTTGACAGTAAAACCCACATTCTTACTTTTGGTACCTTCCTACTGATCCTCATTTAGGGCTCCATCTATTTTAGCTATAGCCTTGCAAGTAGTGTCTCTATCTCCAGTCTTTTCTCACCTCAAAGTCATCTTCATTCAGTTGCCAGAGTGATCTATTTAAAATGTAGACCTAACCATATTCCACTGCTGCCTAAAACCCCTCAATAGGACCTTGTCATCTTCTCAAGAGGAAACATCCTCTAAAGAACAAATGCCTACCTCCACCATGGCTTACTTAACTACAGCACAGGGCCATCACTTTCTGCATATCTCCCTTAACCTTTTTTTTTTCAGAGACTTCACTGCCTTCTCACACATGCCCCATAATTTAATCACAATGGGAGATGAAGGTAATTTGCTCTCATAAGATGATTAGAGTGTTCTATTCAAATTTGAATCAGTTTTTCACAAAATCTTTATACTCTGATATTATGGGTACTATTAATGCTTAAAACGTCTACTAGTGTTGAACCTTTATTTGTCCTAAGAACTAATGGAGGAATCCTTACTCAATTATCTCATCAATTTCCTCTGAACAAATTTCAGAAGAGAATCTTAACTTGCCTTTAAGCAAGAAGGTAAGCTTATATGAACACATTTGAAAAACTTCAGTGAACCAAAAAGGCTAAACGCACATTGGTTAGGCTAGAAAATTAACATAGTATGCTAATCTTATAACCACCCGAATATCTCAGGGAAATAGGAATTTATTTTTGTTGTAAACTGTGATACTTAAGGAATTTAATGTAGTACGTTAATATTTCTGAGCTTTACAGACAAGCAATTCTATTTAGTTAAAACTATCTAATTAAAAATAAACACAATTATCACATTAATTGAAATCTTAATTTATGCAAAACTTTTTTCTCTTTACTAATATTGCATTAGTAATAAATTTTATCAAAGAATATATTTGATTTCCTTTTTTTTCTAAGCCCTGTGGCATTTTTCATGGGTATTTGCTATTTTAAAATACAAAGATATTTTGAGTCTTTTTTGTAAGTGTGATATACTGGAAGTTGATAAACCTTTGTTCAAATTTACTCAAGGCATTTTATAATTATGCTCTCATTTAGTTTTTTTTTTTTTTTTGACACGTGAAGAAAGAAGGAATTTTCTTCTGTTTCACAAAGAAAGAAAGCAGTTAGGTCTGGTGACAGCATTCAAATACTATAGCAAGTGACAATTCTAGAAGAAACTAATAATCACAACTGTGAAAGATCATTCTTTATTTGTAACTGTGATGGAAATTATTTGTTAACAATTATCGCTTCTCTCTGTGCCCTTGCTGTTTCTCTGGCCCCATTAATCTTGAGTGGCCATGGGATTTGCTTTGAGCAAGGAAATGTGGATGAAAATGACATTTTAAATAGATCACTCTGGCAACACCTAGAAAAAGATTTGGAGAATGTGTATTTCTATTTCCCCTCTTAATTTTGTCCTTTGACATGAGAGACCATGTTTCCAATGGGGCTGTCCTTCAGCATATGTCCCAGATGAAAAAGAAATATGGAGCAATTCCATATTATCACAGAACCCAGAACTTCAGCTCTAACCCCCAGCTGACATGATGTGAACAACAAAAAAAACTTGTTATTGTAACATTGAGTTTGCTATTTTGCAGCATAACCTAGTAAAATTGACCAATAGTATTTCCTTTCAAAGTCTGTTTAGAAATTTATGTCAGTTTCAACATTTTACCCTACAGTTTACAAAAGCTCCTTGTAAGAGTTTTGGTAATTAAAATTATGAAAAAATAAATTTAATAATAAATAAGTTTAATAAAAATAATTTAGAAATAAATTTTTAAAAGCAGACAGAAAACTTGTACACTGAAAACTATAAAACATTGCTGAAAGAAATTAAAGAAGACATGAATAAATGGAAAGACATCCTATGTTCATGGATTGGAAGACTTAATATTGTTATGATGACACTGATACCCCAAAGCAATCTATAATTTCAATACAGTCCCTATCAAAATTCCATTGGCATTAAGTTTTTCTGCTTGCTTGCTTGTTTGTTTCAGAAAGAGGGAAATCCATGCTAAAATACATACAGAATCTCAAAGGATTCTGGATAGCTGAAACAAACTTGGAAAAGAGAAAAGCTGGAGGACAACTACTTCCTGGTTTCAAAACTTACTGCAGAGCTACAGCAATAAAAGCAGTGTGGTACTGGCATAAATACAGACATGGACTTATGGAACAAAACAGAAAGCCCAGAAATGAACCCTCATATTTTTGGTAACTGATTTTGACTAGGATGCTAAAACCATTCACTGGTGAAAAGAGAATCTTTTCAATAAATGTTGCTGGGAAAACTAGATATCCACATGCAAAGAATGAATTTGTACCCTGAACTTACACTATATACAAAAATCAACTCAAAAATGGATCAAAACCTAAATATAAAGAGCCAAAACTATGAAACTTTTAAAGGAAATAATAAGGAGAAACCTTTATGAAACTGATTTTGGCAGTGATTTCTTAGATATGACACCAAGTACAGGCAACAAAAGAAAAAATAGATTAACTGAGCTTCATCAAAATTAAAAACTTCTTTGCATGAAAGGATACCATCAAAAGAGTGAAAAGACAAACCACATAATTGGAGAAAACATTTGAAAAATATATATCTGGTAAGAGATTTTTATCTAAAATATGCTAAGTACCTACAATTCAACAACAACAAAACAAATAATTTAATTCAAAAATGGGCAAAGGAGAACTTGAATAGACACTTCTCCAGAGAAGATATACAAAAGGCCAAAAAACATATGAAAAGATTCTCAGTGTCTTGATTGGATCATTTGTTCTTTGGGTATGGAGTTTGATAAGTTCTTTATAGATTTTGGATACTAGCCCTTTAATGGGCAGAAGACATGAACAGACATTTTTCCAAAGAAGACATCCAAATGGCCAACAGACACATGAAAAAGTGCTCAACATCACTCGGCATCAGGGAAATCCAAATCAAACCTCAATGAGATACCACCTCACACCAGTCAGAATGGCTAAAATTAACAAGTGAGGAAATGACAGAGGTTGTTGGTGATACGGAGAAAGGGGAACCCTCCTACATTGTTGGTGGGAATGCAAGCTGGTGCACACTCTGGAAAACAGTATGGAGGTTCCTCAAAAAGTTGAAAATAGAACTGCCCTGTGACCCAGCAATTGCACTACTGGGTATTCACCCCAAAGATACAAATGTAGTGATCTGAAGGGGTACATTCACCCTGATATTTATAACAACAATGTCCACAATAGCCAAACTATGGAAAGAGCCAAGATGCCCATCAACAGATGAATAGATAAAGAAGATGTGGTATATATGTACAGTGGAATATTATGCAGCCATCAAAAGAAATGAAATCTTGCCATTTGCAATGACATGGATGGAACTGGAGGGTATTATGCTGAGCAAAATAAGTCAGTCAGAGAAAGACATGCATCATATGATCTCACTGACATGAGGAATTCTTAATCTCAGGAAACAAACTGAGTGTTGCTGGAGTGGTGGGGGGTGGGAGGGATGGGGTGGCTGGGTGATA
>NW_027397081.1:33681927-33683410 GCF_003265705.2 Callorhinus ursinus
TTGAATCATAGACCTGTACCTCTGAAACAAATAATACATTATTTGTTAAAAAAAAAAAAAGAAGATAGGAGGAAGGGAAAAATGAAGGGAGGGACATCGGAGGGAGAGACATACCATGAGAGACTATGGACTCTGAGAAACAAACTGAGGGTTCTAGAGGGGAGGGGGTGGGGGGATGGGTTAGCCTGGTGATGGGTATTAAAGAGGGCACATTCTGCATGGAGCACTGGGTGTTACACGCAAACAATGAATCATGGAACACTACATCAAAAACGAATGATGTAATGTATGGTGATTAACATAACATAATAAAATAAAATCTAAAAAAAGATTCTCAATGTTATTAGTCATTACAGAAACACAAATCAAAGCCACAATGAGATACCACTGCACACCTATTAAAATAGCTTTTATCAAAACATGGAAAATAACAAGTATTGACAAGGATGTAGGAACTTTTGTGTATTGCTGGTGGTAATATAAAATTGTACAACCACTCTGTAAAAGAGTTTGGCAATTCCACTCTTAGGTATACACCTGGAAGAATCCCAAACAACTCAGATACTTGTACACTAATGGTCACAACAGCATTATTTACAATATCCAAAAGATGGAAACAACACAAATGCCCATCAATGGATGCCTAGAAAAACCAAAAATGTAACATAGACGAATATACAATAGAATAATATTTAGCCTTAAAAAGAATGAAATTTTCATATATGCTACAATGTGAATGAAACTTGAAGACATGGCTAAGTGAAATTAAAGGACAAAACTATGATTCCACTTATATCAGGTACCTAGAGGAGGCAAAGTCATAGACATAGAAAGTAGACTAGAGAGCCAAGGACTGGGGGAAGAAGAGAATAGGGAGTTATTGTTTAATAACCAAATTGTTAATAACTATATATCATCACAGTTATATGTAGTTATATTATTATAATTATATTGTTAATAACTGCAACTATATTGTTAATGGGTACAAATTTCTGGGATGATGCAAATATTCTGAAAATAGTCATGATGGTTACACAACACTGTGAATGAAATTAATGAAACTGGGTTGTACACTTAAAAATCTTTAAAGTGGTAAATTTTATCTTCAATATATTTTACCACAATAAAAAAGAGATTGGTAAATCTCTGACATGGCAAACTGTGGGTCAAATTATTTATTGAATGTAATATTATGTCTCAGATGCTGAGACATAACTGCTGGCTTTAGAGTGAGACTGTTAGTTCAATCTTGGCTCCATAGAGTGGCCTGCTAGGTGATAATGGACAGGTTACTTAACCTATCTGTCTTTCAGTCCTCTCATCTTCAAAAATAAAGATGATAGCATTACCTTTACCATATAATTCATATGAGGATAAAATGAAATTAATTCAGAACAAGGAGCAAGACGGCAGAGGAGTAGGAGACCTGGGTTTCATCTGGTCTCAGGAATTCAGCTGGATAGGGAACAAACCATTCTGAACA
>NW_027397081.1:33683420-33716818 GCF_003265705.2 Callorhinus ursinus
TCTCAGGAATTCAGCTGGATAGGGAACAAACCATTCTGAACACCTACAAACTCAACAGGAGATTGAAGAGAAGAATAGCAACAACTCTCTGAACAGAAAAGCGACCACTTACTGGAGGGTAGGACATGCGGAGAAGTGAATCTGAGGCGATATTCGGGAGGATAGACGGCGGGGGAGGGGGCCTCCCTCCGCCGCTTCTGGCAAGCGATAGAGCCGCGGAGCACAAAATCGGAACTTTTAGAAGTTGGCTCAGCTGAGGGACGTCGCTCCAGTGGCTAAGCGGGAGGTGGAACCCTCGCGGGACAGTGTGTTCTCAGGACCCTCGGGATCACAGAAAGACCAGGGATGCCTGAGTGCAGCAGAGCTCCCAGGTATTGGAGCGGGGAAGCTGGCTGCAGAGACGGAGCCGAAGCACGGGCTCTCAGCTCGGGGTTGCCATAAACTGTGATCTGCAGCCCAGTCGGGCCACTGCTCCTCCAGCAGGAACCCAACAAGCGGCAGAGCCGGGGAGACTCCCCTTCCTTCCCTGGGAGGAGCAGAGAGGGAGCACACTGTAGGGCTCTACTGGGTTTGGAGACTCCACATGGGGTCGGGTGCCAGAGATAGAAACACTCGGTCACAGGCCAGGTGACCACGGAGTGCGGCCTGAGATCGTGGACATGGGAGTGACTGCTTTTCTCCGGGGGTGCAAGGAGGAGCGGGGTCCCGAGTTCTCAGCTCCTCTGGGCGGAGATTGGGAGGGCACCATTTTCACTCTGGTCCTCCAAAGCTGTACCCAGAGCTTGGAAGGAACAAAAGCACCAGAGAGCAAACCTGAGCAGATTGCTTAGCCCAGACCAACAAGGGCGGGGCAATTCCGCCTCCAGCAAAGACATTTGGGAACCACGGCAACAGGCCCCTCCCCCAGAAGATCAGCATGAACAGCCAGCAAGCCAAGACCAAGTTTACTGATCAAGGAGAACCGGAGAACTCCAGCACTGGGAAAATATTGCACATAGAATTCATGGCTTTTTTACCATGATTCATTAGTTTTTCAAAGTTGATTTTTTTAACTTTTTTTTGGGGGGGGATTTTTCTTTTTCCCTTTTTCAACCAACATCTTATCAATCCCTTTCTAAAAAAAAATACTTTTCATTTCTTAGAGTCATATTTTATCCCTTCATAGTAGTTACCCTTATTTTTGGCATATATATATAAGTTGTTCTCTCTTTAAAATTTTGAGATACAGTTTCTTCTAACAGATCAAAATATACACTAAATCACCAGTGTATGGCTTTGTTCTAGGCTCCTGCCTGATCACATTCCCTCCCCTTTCTTTTTTCCTTTTCTTGTTTTTTAATCTTCTTCTTTCTTTTTTCAAACAACTTCTTATCTTATCAATTCCTTTTATAAAATCTTTTACAATTTTTATCTTTACAGTCATCTTCCATCCTTTCATTGTAGCAACCCTTATATTGTACATATATAAGTCTTTCTTCCTTTAAAATTTTAGAAGGCACTTTCTTCTAACAGACCAAAATACGCCCAAAATTTAGTGTGTGGCACTGATCTATACACTAGTCTGAACATATTTGATCATATTCTGTTTTTTTTTTGTTTTGTTCTGTTTTCGTTTGTTTCTATCTTTTTCGTCCTCTTTTTTCTTATTTTTTTCTCTTTCTTTTTTCTTTCTTTCCCTTTCTTTTCCCCTGTTTCAGGTCTTTTCTGATTTGTATAGAGTATATTTGCTGGGGACGTTGTTAACCTGTTAGCATTTTGCTCTCTCATTCATCTATTCTCCTGTGGACAAAATGACCAGACGAAAAAATCACCTCAGCAAAAAGAACAAGAGGTAGTACTGTCTGCCAGGGACCTACTCAACGGACATTAGTACGATGTCAGACCTAGAGTTCAGAATCATGACTTTAAAGATACTAGCTGGGCTTGAAAAAAGCGTGGAAGTTATTAGAGACACCCAATCTGGAGAAATAAAAGAACTAAAATCTAACCAAGTTGAAATAAAAAAGGCTATTAATGAGGTGCAATAAAAAAATGGGGGCACTAACTGCTAGGATAAATGAGGCAGAAGAGAGAATCAGCGATATAGAAGACCAAATGATGGAAAATAAAGAGGCTGAGAAAAAGAGAGAGAAACAACTACAGGATCACAAGGGCAGAATTCGAGAGATAAGCAATATGATAAGATGAAACAACATTAGAATAATTGGGATTCCAGAAGAAGAAGAAAGAGACAGAGGGGCAGAAGATATATTGGAGCAAATTATAGCAGAGAATTTCCCTAATGTGGGGAAGGAAACAGGCATCAAAATCCGGAAGGCAGAGAGAACCCCTCTCAAAATCAATAAAAATAGGTCAACACCCCGACATCTAATAGTAAAACTTACGAGTCTCAGAGACAAAGAGAAAATCCTGAAAGCAGCTCGGGAGAAGAGATATGTAACCTATAATGGTAGAAACATTAGATTGGCAACAGACCTATCCACAGAGACCTGGCAGGCCAGAAAGGACTGACATGAGATCTTCAGAGCACTAAATGAGAAAAATATGCAGCCGAGAATACTATATCCAGCTAGACTGTTATTGAAAATAGAAGGAGAGATAAAAAGCTTCCAGGACAAAGAAAAACTAAAGGAATTTGCAAACATGAAACCAGCCCTACAAGAAATATTGAAAGGGGTCTTCTAAGCAGAGAGCCTAAAAGCAGCATAGACCAGAAAGGAATACAGACAATATATAGTAACAGTCACCTTACAGGCAATACAATGGCACTAAATTCATATCTTTCAATAGTTACCCTGAATGTAAATGGGATAAATGCCCCAATCAAAAGACACAGGCTATCAGTTTGGATTAAAAAACAAGACCCACCGATGGCTGTCTGCAAGAGACTCATTTTAGACCCAAAGACACCCCCCACATTGAAAGTGAGGGGGTGGAAAACCATTTACCATGCTAATGGACACCAAAAGAAAGCTGGGGTGGCAAACCTTATATCAAACAAATTAGATTTTAAACCAAAGACTGTAATAAGAGATGAGGAAGGACACTATATCCTACATAAAGGGTCTATCCAACAAGAATATCTAACAATTGTAAATATCTATGCCCCGAACATGGGAGCAGCCAATTATATAAGGCAATTAATAACAAAAGCAAAGAAACACATTGACAACAATACAATAAGAGTGAGGGATGTTAACAACTCCCTGATCATCTAAGCAAAATATCAACAAAGAAATAAAGACTTTAAATGACACACTGGACCAAATGGACTTCACAGACATATTCAGAACATTACATCCCAAAGCAATGGAATACACAGTCTTCTCTAGTTCCCATGGAACATTCTCCAGAATAGATCACATCCTAGGTCACAAATTAGGTCTCAACTGGTACCAAAAGATTGGGATCATTCCCTGCATATTTTCAGACCACAATGCTTTGAAACTAGAACTCAATCACAAGAGGAAAGTCGGAAAGAACTCAAATACATGGAGGCTAAAGAGCATCCTACTAAAGAATGAATGGGTCAACCAGGAAATTAAAGAAGAATTAAAAAAAAATTCATGGAAACCAATGAAAATGAAAACACAACTGTTCAATCTTTGGGATACAGCAAAGGCAGTCCTAAGAGGAAAGTATATAGCAATACAAGCCTTTTTCAAGAAACAAGAAAGGTCTCAAATACACAACCTAACCCTACACCTAAAGGAGCTAGAGAAAAACAGCAAATAAAGCCTAAACCCAGCAGGAGAAGAGAAATAATAAAGATCACAGCAGAAATCATGCAATAGAAACCAAAAGAACAGTAGAACAGATCAACGAAACCAGGAGCTGGTTCTTTGAAAGAATTAACAAGATTGATAAACCCCTGGCCAGTCTTATCAAAAAGAAAAGAGAAATGACCCAAATCAACAAATCATGAATGAAAGAGGAGAGATCACAACCAACACCAAAGAAATACAAACAATTATAAGAACATCTTATGAGCAACTCTATGCCAGCAAATTAGATAACCTAGAAGAAATGGGTGCATTCCTAGACATGTATCAACTACCAAAATTGAACCAGGAAGAAATAGAAAACCTGAACAGACCTATTACCATTAAGGAAATTGAAACACTCATCCAAAATCTCCCAACAAACAAAAGGCCAGGGCCAAATGGCTTCCCAGGGGAATTCTACCAAACATTTAAAGAAGAATTAATACCTATTCTTCTGAAACTGTTCCAAAAATTAGAAATGGAAGGAAAACTTCCAAACCCATTTTATGAGGCCATCATTACCTTGATCCCAAAACCAGACAAAGACTCCATCAAAAAGGAGGACTACAGACCAATATCCTCGATGAGTATGGATGCAAAAATTCTCACCAAAATACAAGCCAGTAGGATCCAACAGTACATTAAAAGGATTATTCACCATGACCAAGTGGGATTTATCCCTGGGCTGCAAGGATGGTTCAACATCCACAAATCAATCAACGTGATACAACACATTAACAAAAGAGGGAACAAGAATCATATGATCCTCTCAATAGATGCAGAAAAAGCATTTGTCAAAGTACAGCATCCTTTCTTGATCAAAACTCTTCAGAGTATACGGATAGAGGGTAGATACCTCAATATCATAAAAGCAATCTATGAAAAACATACAGCGAATATCATTCTCAATGGGGAAAAGCTGAGAGCTTTTCCCCTAAGGTCAGGAATGCAGCAGGGATGTCCACTATCACCACTGCTATTCAACATAGTATTAGAAGTCCTAGCCACAGCAATCAGACCACAAAAAGAAATCAAAGGCATCCAAATCAGCAAAGAGGAAGTCAAACTCTCAGTCTTTGCAGATGATATGATACTGTATGTGGAAAACCCAAAAGACTCCACCCCAAAACTGCTAGAACTCATACAGGAATTCAGTAAAGTAGCAGGATATAATATCAATGCACAGAAATCAGAGGCATTCCTATACACCAACAACAAGACAGAAGAGAGTCAAATCAAGGAGTCGATCCCATTTACAATTACACCCAAAACCATAAGATACCTAGGAATAAATTTAACCAAAGAGGCAAAGGATCTGTACTCAGAAAAGTATAAAATACTCAGGAAAGAAATTGAAGAAGACACAAAGAAATGGAAAAACGTTCCATGCTCATGGATTGGAAGAACAAACATTGTGAAGATGTCAATGCTACCTAAAGCAATCTACACATTCAATGCAATCCCCATCAAAAAACCATCCACTTTTTTCAAAGAAATGGAACAAATAATCCTAAAATTTGTATGGAACCAGAAAAGACTCAGAATAACCAGAGGAATGTGGAAAAGAAAAGCAAAGCTGGCGGCATCACAATTCCGGACTTCCAGCTCTATTACAAAGCTGTCATCATCAAGACAGTATGGTAGTGGCACAAAAACAGACACATAGATCAATGGAACAGAATACAGAGCCCAGAAATGGACCCTCAACTCTCTGGTCAACTAATCTTTGATAAAGCAGGAAAGAATATCCAATGGCAAAAAGACAGTCTCTTCAACAAATGATGTTGGGAAAATTGGACAGCCACATGCAGAAGAATGAAACTGGACCATTTCCTTACACCACACACAAAAATAGACCCCAAATGGTTGAAAGACCTAAACGTGAGACAGGAGTCCATCAAAATCCTAAAGGAGAACACAGGTAGCTATCTCTTCAGCCTCAGCCACAGCAACTTCTTCCTAGAATCATCACCAAAGGCAAGGGAAGCAAGGGCAAAAATGAACTATTGGGATTTCATCAAGATAAAAAGCTTTTGCACAGCAAAAGAAACAGTCCACAAAACCAAAAGACAACCGACAGAATGAGAGAAAATATTTGCAAATGACATATCAGATAAAGGGCTAGTATCCAAAATCTTTAAAGAACTTATCAAACTCAACACCCAAAGAACAAATAATGCAATCAAGAAATGGGCAGAAGACATGAACAGACATTTTTCCAAAGAAGACATCCAAATGGCCAACAGACACATGAAAAGGTGCTCAACATCCCTCAGCATCAGGGAAAACCAAATCAAAACCTCAATGAGATACCACCTCACACCTGTCAGGATGGCTAAAATTAACAAGTCAGGAATGACAGATGATGGCGGCGATGCAGAGAAAGGGGAACCTTTCTACACTGTTGGTGGGAATGCAAGCTCGTGCAACCACTCTGGAAAACAGTACGGAGGTTCCTCAAACAGTTGAAAATAGAGCTACCATACGATCCAGCAATTGCACTACTGGGTATTTAACCCAAAGATACAAATGTAGGTATCCGAAGGATTACCCCAATGTTCATAGCAGCAATGTCCACAATGGCCAAACTGTGGAAAGAGCCAAGATGTCCATCGACAGATGAATGGATAAAGAAGAGGTGGTATATATACACAATGGAATATTATGCAGCCATCAAAAGGAATAAGATCTTGCCATTTGCAATGATGTGGATGGAAATTTAGGGTGTTATGCTGAGTGAAAATAGTCAATCAGAGTAATACATGTATCATATGACCTCACTGATATGAGGACTTCTTAATCTCAGGAAACAAACTGAGGGTGCTGGAGTGGTGGGGGGTGGGAGGGATTGGGTGGCTGGGTGATAGACATCGGGGAGGTTATGTGCTATGGTGAGCACTGTGAATTGTGCAAGACTGTTGAATCACAGATCTGTACTTCTGAGACAAATAATGTAATATATGTTAAAAAAAAAGAAGAAGAAGATAGCAGGAGGGGAAGAATCAAGGGGAATAAGTCAGAGGGGGAGACGAACCATGAGAGATGATGGACTCTGAAAAACAAACTGAGGGTTCTAGAGGGGAGGTTGGTGGGGGGATGGGTTAGCCTCGTGATGGGTCTTAAAGAGGGCACATTCTGTGTGGAGCACTGGGTGTTATGCACAAACAATGAATCATGGAACACTACATCAAAAACTAATGATGTAATGTATGGTGATAAACATAATAATAAAAAAAGAAAAAATAAATTAAAAAAATGAAATTAATTCAGAAAAATATTTAGATCACTGTCTAGCACAGAATAAGCAGTGATATTAGCTATACCTTTATCTTTGTTCCCTGAGACCAGACTTCTGACATGCTTTTATTGGGTTAAATAATAATCTTTGGCTGACTATATGTTTAGTGACTGCCAAATGCCAGTAATCTTACATCCTAGACTATATAGTTTACATAAGTTCATTATTTTATATTATGTATGTATTTGTTTATTACATATGTTTTTTTCCAGTAGAGGGTACATTTCTGAATATAAAAACGTTTTAGAGTTTGTACTACCATTTACAGTTGTGAAAAGTGTCTAACACTTTATATGAACGATGCTATGCAGTCAATATTTGTTGATTTCAATGGAATTGATTTCAATTGAATTGTCTCAATATTTTTTTTGAAATTTAGAAATAACATTTTAACTTTACAACTACATTTCAAGGTAAGAGGAGAATTTCATTAAGGAAGAATCAGATGAAACAACAATTTTTTTTAAAAAGTCCAAAAAGAAATGTTAACTTCTTTTAATTCAGGAAATTTGGAATATATTTTCCACCTAGAATTTTTGTCTACTTTTTTATGATTGGGCAGATCAACTGGTTTTTGATTAATTTTGCTTGATTCTGTTTCTGTATAGTGGGAGAAATACATTCTAGGATTGTACACATAATTCTAAGGGTTCCGAGATAGCCAGATAAAATCTAATGTATAATTATACAAATAATCAATGCTAACAAGTAAATTAGTAGACTGAATAATTCAAGCTAAATACAGTCACATATAATCTAATACTTGCCAAATATAATAAATCTATATTCCATAATTTGGATTTTGCATTTAATTTTGAAATAATGTTTGCCTTCTGATTCTCAGTGCTCTTCCAGTTTAATGGTGTCTCAAGCTAATCTTGGGATGAGACTCCTAGTAGATTAAAAAGGACAGTTCTTAAAGATTATTAATAGAATTAAGGCATTTTCCGAAGTATAATCAGAAGAAATACACAAGTAGTTAAAAGGGGAAACATTTAAATTAGAGATTATTTTATTTCATTTTCATCTTTAGAGTTGTTTCAGTCTTTCAAAATTTTTAAAAGGAAAGACTTGTAGAGTCTTAATGTTGAACACATGTAAAGTGAATCACAGTTGAAAAGTGGCAATGGGGAGGGAGAGGGTGAGAGAATACCTTGTCCTTTCTTACACATAATTTCTAAGTGTCCTCTATTCTAAGGTAACAATAAATAATATTAACCTACATTTATTGTAACACCTGTCCCTTCAGAAATTATTTTCACATAATCTCATTTGATTTATACAAGTGAGCTAAAACCCACTCTAATGAAAGTTTATTTTTCTATTGTTTTGCATGCACTGTAGAGATAATTTCTACTTTTAATAGTCCATTGAGAACTAATCATCTCTTCTCTGATTTTCAATGCTGTGTTAGTTGTTTGTGTTAGAAATAAATCTGCCTACGTGTGTGTATGTATGTGTATGTGTGTATTTTTGAGCTTGCAAAGAAGTTCTGTGCTACCAAGTATATAATTGTGCTGATTTAATTTCAGTTATAAAGGAAAATCTTATTTAAGGTCATAGGTATCAATCAGTTGTCTATATGGTTCCTAGTATATGCTGAATATAAAGGGATGTTGGAGGATGGAAATGAGAAAAAGAAATAAGGCTTGGGAAGCAACAAGGTGTTAGTACTAAGAGAGCAGGATTGGAGTTACAAAGCTGTGAGTTCAAATGCCACTTCCATCCTTGACCCATTAAATATCCTTGGGCAAGTTACTTAAGCTCTCTGAGTGTGTTTCCCATATTTAAATAGGAATATTAAAATTTACCTAACTGGGTTACTCAATTACATTGAATTATATTAAAACAAAATTAAATTAAAACTTGGCATAAAATAGATAATTGCTAGTTGTTAGTTTCCTTCTCCTGTACTTGGCAATCTTGAAGCTTGGTGTTATCTACATATGTTTATCACTGATTTAAATAAAGATTATTTCATTCTTCCAAATGTTGGGGTAAGACAGTCTTTAAAAATAGAAGCTTAATTTAAAACCAAATAAAGAAACTAATTATTTCTTTTATCAAATCCTGCCAAATGAGAAAGCTCATTTACTTTACTAATAATCCCATTAATATAAGTGACTTAATATAATTCAATTTTCTCCCTTCTTGGATTTATTATTAAAGGAAACACACCCTAAGAGTATTGATAGAGCCATGAGCAAACTTCTTTCAGTTAATTATTTGAAAAACAAAGTCCTTGTCTTGTACACCTTAGGTACTCAATATTTGTGTTGATAATGTTGGGAAAGGTTTAAATGAAAGGTGGGGCTATCAAAGTACTGCTGACAAGTATGTAAAAACATGGGTTTGGATTAATAAAATTAACTGATTAAACTTGAACATACTTTATCAATAAGCCTTCTCTACTTCAGCTTTCTCAGCTATAAAGCCAGAGATTATAGACTGTATTCTGTGTGGTTAAATGCTGTCAGTCACATAGTAAATGCTCAGTAAAGAATGGCTGCTATGATTACTTCAAAAGACATTCATGTATGATTTGTAGAGTTCTGAAAGTACATTTAAAAAATGTCTTTTTCTAACATCAGGAACCCTGAAAGGCATATTAAAATTTCTTTGGTTTAAGGTATTATATCTTATATAAAGAAAACATGTCCCTATTGGAATTAAATGGAACATGACAGGTGCATATGGAACCACAGGGAAAATGAAAAATTCGAAGCCAGTATTGTGGGTCACTGTCTAAAGAGAACCTGGTCATAATAACAGTAGGAACTTTAGGCACCTGGGAACTAAAACCTGATTAAAGGTACCAAGTCACTGCACAAAATTATTTTTCAGAGTATTGCTAAAGTTAATATGAAAATAATAAAAGAATAAAGACTACAAAGTTTTTTTAACTACAAACTAAATAAAAGAGTCACATTTTCACAAGTGTAGGTGACAAACCACTCTACTTTTTCCAGATTACAACACCCTCCATTACCCAAAAGGTCCCCTTTAGTGTGTGTCAGAGAGGAAGTCTCTATAATGCTACCCTTTGTAACTCCAGGATTATTTTTGGGTCTCTGTGGCTATGAGATCAGATTCTATTTGCACTGGGGGTGCCTCTTGAAATTATCCTGGACTGAAGTTCTCTTATTTTGTTTGATCTCATGTGAAACCAATTTCAGGGAGATTTCCTAGAGCATAGGATTAATTTAGTAATGCTTTACTTAACTAACTAATTAATTATTCAAAATATATTTATTAATTCAATGCTTACTATCAGCAAAGCATGTTCTATAGTTTGAGAATTTGTTATTGAAACAAAACAAAATTGTTGACCACATGGAATATTTGTAGTATTGAGCAAAGCACACAGTAAACAAAACAAACAAACATTTACTGATAAGTGTAAGTGAAGAAAATAAATCATGTTAAAATGGAAGAGAAGTAGAATTTGTGCTAGTTAAGATAATGAGATAAGGAAAGCCTTATCTAAGGAGTTGAATTTTTGATTGGATATGTAAATGAAATGAAGGGGCTAGCTAAAAGAATAACAGAAGTTGGGGCAATTCTAAGCAGAGTTAAGAGCAATTTTATTTTTTTATTTTATATGTTTATTTTTAAAGATTTTGTTTATTTATTTGACACAGAGAGAGAGAGAGAGAGCACAAGCAGGAGGAGCAGCAGAGGGAGAGAGAAGCAGGCTCTCCACTGAGCAGGAAGCCTGATATGGGGCTTGATTCCAAGACCTGAGCCAAAGGCAGATGCTTAACCGACTGAGCCACCCAAGTGCCCCTTAATAGCAATTTTAAAGACCTTGAGATAGGTGAGCTTAAGGGATGTCAAGGAGACCTGTGCGTCTATAGTAAATAGAGAAAAGGAAAGGGTAGGAAGAAAGATAGTCAAGAAGCATAGATCATGAGGTTCCTGTGGACCATGGTTAAGAATTTTTTATGTTATTTTGTGTTATTTACAACCATGGCAGGGTTTTGAGCAGGGAGGTGTTATAATAAGATTTATATCTTGAAAGGATAACTTATGCTGCTCTGAGGTAAACTAGGAAAGCAAAGGTGAAGCAGGGACACCAGTTAGGAGGGGATTGCCATAGTTCAGGAGAGAGATTATGGTTGTCTGGATCATAGTACATGATGTAAAAAACACCATACTGTGTCAGGTACCCAGAATTCCCTAAGTTGTTCTATTTTGTAAGGATTATATATTCCACTAATAATTTATAGAATATAAATACAAATGAATATTTTTTCATCAGTTTGAAAGAGAAATAAAAATTTTATCAAAAGAGATTAATAAGGGGTCAAATCAGGAATTAATAGGATGACTTTGTGCCTCCACCATACCCCATTCAAGAAGTTGGAAATAGGAGCAAAAGTACTGGTAAAAAGAATAGATACAATGGGCCTTAGGCTGTGATTCCTCATTGCCATGGTCTGTAGGGCATTTAGGGAATCTTCAAGTTTACTGAGGGCATGGGGGTGCTGGGGGGTGGCTGGTGATGGCACTGAAGGAAGGAATTGCAGGTGTTTCAGAGCTCATATATCAGAGGATCTGTTGTATGAGAAAGAGCATTAAGTGGCTCTTCTACTCAGGGAGGGGAGGTGGTCATCCACATGCATTGACAAGGTCAACAAAACACCGCGAGGTGTTGACATTTGGTGACCAAAACTAAAGATGATGTTGACAGGTGGGACAAGACACTGCAGTCCCAAGGATAGCCCCAAAACCAGAGCCTTTCTCTACCCTTGTCACCACCATAAGAATACATAAGCCCCCATCTGCTTCCAGACATCTTGGAAAGGAGTGGTAGAAGATGATGATTCTTGCCTGGGGAGATAACATCTGTTAGAGAGTTCTGTGAGTCAGGTGAATATTTACTTACACAGAAATTGTGGAAAGTAGAGAAGACTGAGTTCTAGTTAGCAAATTTAATGTTTTTCTTGTTTTCTTCTCATTTTAGGAGTAGGAACTCCAAAGCAACATGAGGTCAGTTTTAGAAAATGAAAGGAAACCCACATTTTGGCATATCTGCTTATCATTATTCAATGTCTATCTTTCTACATCAGTTATTGTTTCTACTATGTAAATTATAAGCGCTAAGTTAGAAAAATAAATATTTTATGGAAAAGAAAAGGAGCAGTAAAACCCATTTCAACTGCATTGATATTCTCAAAATACCTGTCTGTGCATGAGACATCCAATTTAAAGAGCTAAATACTTCAGCTGTAGTAGTCATCACAAATAGATAACATTTATTTCCAGATTGTCCTTCTAGTGATGTAAGGTTGCTCTACAGCTTTTCAGAAAGGCAGGCTCTGTGGCAACACAACAGGCTCTTCCAAGATTATTTGGATGTGTTCATATTCCTGGATATTCATGCAGCTATCATGTACACGTCTAACACAATGAAGAATCGTGAACTTTCTAGCTTCATTTAATGCTGGGCATTTAATTGTCTCAATCTGTGTTATACATGGCACATATCCCTCTCTATTAATGGCATTCATCCTGTCAATGTTATCTGCTTTAGATTTCAATTTCCTAGGCAAGAGCAGTGTATTTTGTAGGAGAGTAAAAAGAATGTTATAACCTTTCACTATCTTCTAATCAGGTTCTAGTTATAGTGGATATTTAACTCTATATTTTCAAACTCAACTTATGCTCCATTGGAGATCTGAGCTTCCTTGGCAGGTGCTGAGTGTATTTGGCAGGAAAACAAAAATAGAGATGTTTATAATCTTTTCGCATTTCTACTCAGATCATAGCCTCGGTAACGATGAACTCCATATTTTCAAACATGACTTCTATAACACTTCACTGGAGAATCTGAAATGTAGCATTGAATTTGGGGAGCTAGTCATAGAAGTATAGGCAAATTGGAGCCAAAATAGGAATGATTGTGTTTGTGTGTTCACCTGTTTATACCATATTTTATTTCAAATAATACTGATGCTTAAGTATTTTATATATGAGTTATAATGAAACAATAAATTAAATGCAGAAGTAGGCATTTTTAAAATGAAAGAGAAATAAGATAGCACAGGAGGAATTGTGTACCACAACAACTATATTGTTTTTAAATTAGATAAGCCTGAATTTGAATATCAACTCCATCTGTCAGAGATTGCACAAACTTGGAAAGAGAAAGAATTCAAACTCTCTAAGTATTAGTATCTATATCTTCAAAATGGAGCCAATAATTCAGACCTGTAATTTTATGATTAGTGACATAATGTATGCAAAACACTTAGGATACTAACTGGTTTAGTCTAGTATTAGTACACAATAAGGTTCAATAATCACTAGAGCCATAGGAAGTTAAAATGGGACTTTGTTTTGGTTTCAGAAGAAAACCTCAGACAATAAATAGATGGCAAAAATTGCATATTCCAAAGTGAAGTGCTAGTTCACTTATCCTGGGTTTTCAAACCACTTTAGGTACCATCAGCTGAGCACATATCATCAGTCCTTACAAGTTTACAAGGAGGCCAAGAGAAAAGTTGGAGACCACAAAGAGGATTTCATCAGAAAGATACAAATGTGCTGCAAGTACTCTCCAGTTGGTCCTCAAAGAGGGTGGTGATTGTTTTTCCTTCACATCAAGACTTTCAAGTGAGGCTTTAAAACTACTAGGAGAGCTTAATATGTGGCCATTGGAGCCTGTAGGTCTGAGTGGGCTATTTCTGACTCATCTCTGAGAAAATGAATCTATGGGTAGCTAGATGAAGGAGTCTCTGACAGCAGAACACAGGGCTAAGAGTAAGAAATTTTATTGCTACTAAAATGGACCAAAGGAACAGGTTTTTCATGGATCACATTGACTATTTTCATGTAGGCCATCTATAAGAGCAAGACTGTCTGGGATTGTCTTACAACCCTTCAAAAAGATCTGCCAGGAGTAGTGAGGTGAGCTCATCTGATTGGTTGCATGACAGCACAACGTTAGGAGCTGAGGAATTGTAAGTGACCTCCTAGAATAAAGGTATTTAGCTTTGTTAAGAGAACTGTAAGTGAGAGATGTCAAAAAATTGGGAATTGAGGGGGAGGGGAAAGGTCTCTGAAGAACACTCAAAATCCTATAGATAAAGATTCAGCATTAAATATGTCAGGCACTGGAATTAGTACCTGCTCATGACATTACCAGGCAAATAATATCTTCCCTAGAATTCACCTCTTTACCCCTTCCCTACTTCAAACTTGGAGGAGACTGAGCCTGTTGAATGAACAGAGGAGTCAAAATGCACAAAATGGAGAATTAGAGGAAAAAAATGTAAAAAACAAATTCTTTCCCCCTACTTATTGGTTTCTACCTGGAATAGACTCTTCCTAGAGAATAATAGAATTTTGACTATTATAAAATACTAAATATTCTGATTGCTTAAATAAGATTATTTTGTATTTTTTTATTATTTAAGAAAGTCATTGAGCATCATCCCAGAAAGTTCTCCCATACATATCCTTAGTCAGCCCTTACTGCAGTCCTCAGAGATACCTATTATTCTGTTTTGCTTCCCTACCATAGACAACATTTGCCTGCTTGAGAATTTAATATACACAGAATCATACAGCACATACTTCTTTGAATGAGGTTTCTTTCATGCAGCATGTTATTGAGATTCATCCATACTGTTATATGATTAGTAGTTTATTCCTTCTTATTGATGATTAGTATTCCTTTGCATGTCTTAATTTGTTTATCCAGTCACCAGGGATGGACACCAGGACTATTTCTAGTTTTAGGCTATTATGAATAAACCTGCTATGGTTATTCTTGTACATGTATTTTTGTGGATATATGTTTCATTTGTCTTAGGTAAACACCAAGGAGTAGAACTGATAGCTCTTAGAGTAGGTCTATGCTTAGTTTTATAAAAAACTGCAGGTAATTTTTCTTTTTTTTAAGATTTTATTTATTTATTTGACAGAGAGAAACACAGTGAGAGAGGGAACACAAGCAGAGGGAGTAGGAGAGGGAGAAGCAGGCTTCCGCTGAGCAGGGAGCCTGATGCAGGGCTTGATCCCAGGACCCTGGGATCATGACCTGAGCCGAAGGCAGATGCTCAACGACTGAGCCACCCAGGTGACCCTGCAGGTAATTTTTCCAAAGTGGTTGGACCACTTTTCACTTCCACCAACAATGAATGAGAGCTCTAGTATCTCAATATCTGCCAGCATTTTATATTATCAGCGGTATGTTTATGTATACGTGTGTGTGTGTGTGTGTGTGTGTGTGTGTTTTAATTTTGGACATAGAGGTATATATGTGTGTGTATATTTTGTTCTACATAGCAATTCTTGAAACCTGAAAAGCAAATGCTAGGAAAATGATCTCATTGATTGCACAGGCTGAAATACATTATAGCTAAAGATATTTTATGATATAAAAAAATAAACACTCAGAATTACTGCTAGAAGACAGGTCATCGTAAAAATATACACAGTAAAATAAAATATATACACAGTAAACCTTTAAATGGATCTCAAAAGTATATACTGAATAAAATTCTTTTATTTTTTTTTCAAACTTCTACCACCATCACTCTATATATATATATATATACAGACAGGCTCTGGGAACATTATGTTCCTGTCTAAAACAAAAAGAAAATGAAAACTTTTGCTCATGTTAGAATAGCCACTTTCTAAAATCTAAGACATCAGGGGTAGGAAATTGATGAATCATTCTAGAATGCTAGCTTCCAAAATAAAGATGTATATTTTCTTTATCAAATAATTCTCCATCTATCCATCCCTTGATTTATTCATTTACCTTGTATACCACCATATCCTATTGTTAAATGAGGTTATTGCAAGTTTTCCAGTTATTTTTATATAACTCTCTTTAAAAGCTTATTCCACAAGGAAGTAAACTTCCCCTTCCTCAGCATCGCCAGATGGCCTCAACCAGACCTGCTGCCATTCCAAGTGTTCAATACCCCCAAATGATCCATTACACCATGATGTATCTATAATAAATAAAGGTTAAAAGATCATCAAAACAAGACCATATGCCCAAACGTGTCATGTGCACCTTGGCAGTGAGAATGTAAGGACTGAGTCAAATTATATCCTGCTTGCCAAGAAAGTGGATCAAAACTAGGGGAAAAAAGGATGGTGAGGAATGCCATTTGAATAAATATTTAAAGGACAGCAATATTTCAACTGACCCATAAATATTACCTTTTAAAATTCAAATAAATATTTTCTGACCCTGCACAGTTAAGATGTGTCTGCCAAACATTTGCTCAAACTTTCTGATAAGATTCTATAGAGGAAGACAAAGGTAATAATTATTGCAGAATACCTGAATATGTTGACTCTGTGGGTTCTGATTTACTTCTGAGAGGCATGGCCTGAATAGCCCTATGGCAGGAGGAGGGAGGGCTGCGTTGCCACCATTCTTAATGAGTTTTTCTGAGAATTAGGAAAAGATGCCCTACTGGGAAGATGTAACCCTAATTTATTTAGCAAGTGGCACAAAATGGGATTTAGGCTCAAATTTCCACCTTGGCGATGATCCTTACACAGTGAATAATCTGATGGCATTGACTTTGGGAGGGTGGGATAACTCAACAGAATTAGAAGGAAGAGGAGATGGAAAAAAAAAAAGGAAGGATGGAAGGAAGGAAAAATAGAAGCAAGGAAGGAAACAAGGGAGGGAGGAAACAAGGAAGGGAAGAAGAAAATAATATAATCAGCACCAAATGTGTTTCCTCTCATTACCCTAAAATAAAGCATTTCCTAAAAATATGATGACTGTCATCTAGGGATTTTTGAGAAATACTTCACATCTTTCTTAAAAATTTCTCTATATAGTGGGGATGGGGCTCTTTTAAAGCACTAAATTATCTCAAAAAATAGGGACCCAGGCAAGGGTCATAGCAAAGAAAGCTAGAACCACATTATTTTCTCAGATTGTTTGTTTCTGCTCAAAATGGCAGTGGAGGCAGCTGCTGTTCTTTCCATTCCTGTTGTGATACTGTGTCCCCACCTAGTTCCTCAGACACAAATGCACTTTGCCCTGCTAGGATTCAACTCATTACTGCAGTTGTATCTATTGCCAGCAGAGAAATGCTCAGAGCGCTAACACTCCTTTGACCACATCGGTGGAGAACTCAGTAGGCTTCTTTCCTAGGTCTGTGAAAAAGTCACAAACCATGCGAATGTAAATACGATTTAAAAAATATGCCTGAGGAGATCAAGGTCTTCTTGACACAGCACAGGCTGAGGATCTGCTAGAATCAGAAAAGGGAGGCAGGTGTTTTCAGTGACACATAGACATTTCTGAAAATAAATTAGTTCACAATTTTTTTGTATTACCTCTTCAAAATCAATTTAATTCCATTTCTGTTTAATCATCAATTAATCAGAATTACTGCCTTGCCTCTCAGACCTCTGTGAAAGTTAATAGGCTATATTTAACAAAGAAAATCAATACTTAAAGGCAATCTTCATATCTGTAAAACACAATATCAAGGAAAAAATCAAATATAGCAATAATATCTATGCTATCATTATAGTATTGTGAAATTATTTTTGCCCATGAACAAGAACTGAAGGAAAACACAGAATTTAAAATGTATTATGTTACTGTGGTATGAATGTGAGCAAACAATTTTTCTTTATTTTGTTCCTTCAATATTTTGATATATGTATTAATATATATAATTAATCTCATGTATCTTTGTTTTGAAAGTTTTGATTTAAATACTGAAGTTTTATTCTCAGTTACTATTACCTTTGGGAACAGTATAATAAATTTTTAATATTTCTATATCAAATAGTCTAAGAGATAGTAAACAAAATGGAGATATGTGTTATAGTTACTCTGATAAGAATTATATAATAATTTACATATGCATAGCAGCAAATGTATACAACTTACATTTGAATAGAACCAAACTTTGGAATTCTTTTCAAAATATTTTTACTATGTATCTTATATGATAAATAGGCAAATCTTAATGCCCTTTAAACATAAAGTCAACTCTTGACTTTTTCCCAATTTGGTTGTGTGACTTCGTACACATTTCTTCTCTTAGCCTCACATTCCTTATTTGTAAAATAAGAGTGGTAACACCTTCATTACTGGGTTGTGTGGAGGTTTAGGAATTCAGAATAATGATTTAATCCACCACAAGAATGAGGGTTCGTAATCATGAGTTTTGATTTGCACATATTTAAGTTGCCTTTGAGGTACTCCTACAGAGAGGCAAACTTGTTAATGGGGAAGTTCAGAGTAAAGGCCTAAGGAAAAACACCATTCTAATGAGTAATTAGGTTCAGTTTATGGCATTAAAAAGATAATACATCATTCACAAAATGTATAATTAATTAGTAAGAAAATATGAGTGCTAATATATGAGCAATACTATCCCCATATTTTCTAACTTTCCGGTGATTCCTGGCTAATGCTTTATTTGAAATATCAAATATGAATGTATGCATGTATGTATGAATATACGCAAGTGATTTATTCCCTTACTTGACAAGAGTACTAAATTCCCCTACTGAGGAATTTCACATTTGGAATCAATACATTCTTATAGGCATTAGTGCAACTATGGGTCTGAGAGAAAGACTATATCTAGGGGTCCTGACTGCATCCATTACTACTTTTTGCTATATTATGGGTCCTTCAGGTATGAAAAACAATGTGATTTGAAATTCTCTTTCATTTATCCAATAAAAGGCTCAGATATGTCTTATCCTATAAGGGCAATGACTTAAACTATGATTCTGAGAAATAAGAAATTAGACAGATTTAAAAGAAATTTTGAGCCCATTTTTTATTTCTCCCTTAAACATGCTTTTCTTGATTTTTGAATGCCTCATTAGTAGGTGGGTATCCATAGTCAGTCATTGCACCAGTTGTATGTATCAACAAGCAGTGCATTGCTCATGTCAGTTTTCTGTAGTAGTGATCATAAGCTCTACTTAAGGTCTTTGATTCAAATTTCTCATTTCTCTATAACTGTTTTATATTTTTTGCTTTTATCATTTTCTTCCATTAGATGTATTTATCTTCATTTTTATTTTTCAGAATGAAAAGTGAGCTGAAAAACTTCATACCTGTTTCCCAAAAGATCAATTATTTTGAACATAATGGAGGTAAACATCAGTAGGAAGACTCTTTTGGATGTGGATTTTTTAAAGTAAATAACATGAAATATAACTTTTATTAAAGGAGAGGTCCCTGAATGGACCTCCTTTGACATCTTGAAACAAGACCTGACATAATTTTGGAACTGAATTTTTTTCTACTATTTTTGATTAACTAAAGATGGAGGTAGACGAAGTAAAAGGGAATTTTTCCAAAATACATTTCTTGAAAGGTTTTTAGACACTTTCCTTAACAGCAAGGTATGGAATTATCATTGGACAAAGTCCTAGCTTGCAAAGCTCTTAGAAGGCATGAGATGGGAAAGCTTTCCTGTACTGTATATGCTCGACTGCAAGCTTTCTTATACCCTTTGAAGGTGAGATGGGTGTCTTGTATATACTTAATCACAAAAGAATTATCTTAATCACAAAAGAATTATCTTTGAGAAGTTTGCAAATAAGTTTATCAGAGATTATCTCTATATGAGGTTGTTTTTACGAATAGTCATACTTCATTTTTTAAGTTTATAGTTTTTGAATGTTAGATTTTCTTGAAGCAATACTTTCGTAAACATGGATGTGGCTCTAAATATTTCTCTTTTAACAGCACACTTCACTCTAATTGCACATTTACTTGACTTGTTCTCTTGCCATCTCCAGCACATTATTTGACTCATAGCATTTGATTGAGCTATATGAAATTTCATCTTTGTAGGTTGAAATGTGACCTTTTTTAAAATGAAAGACCAATTATTATGTCTTCTTCCATTTTAGTGTAAGATGATTAGGACATGCTACATAAAAGTCTTTTTTTCTCTTTATGAAGCTTAAATTATGCAGAGTTTGAAATCATGAGATAGAAGATAGATATATAGATGATAGATATATAGATGGAGTAGAAGCAAAGATAGAGATAAGGCATAATAATATGAATTTCAGATTATCTTAAAACCATCTGCAAGGCTTTTTACTAAAACTTAGAATGGACGTTTCAAATCTACTTTAATTCACAAAATTAAAGATTCTTAGTGTTGGAAATGACCTTGGCTATTATATCATCTTCCAAGTGCAAGATACTTCTTACAATGAAATTTTCACTGACATAACATAATTTAAAATGTCAGAATCTTTTTATCATATTGAGGTGAAATATCTTTCTTTCTCATTGCTTGCCTTGATTGAGTCTTATTTTTTGGAGCAAGTCATATCTGTTCTAATCCCTCTTCCACATGCCAGTCCTTTTAAACAGCTGAGAACATACATATTGTCTCTAAGTCTCTTTTTCTCTAAACCACACATCACTAATTTCCTCATTTTACATGTGATAAAGATTTATCATCCCCTGCTCACCTTTCACCCAGCCACTTCTAGGTTGCTAATGTCTCTCTTCCAAAATGGGTCTGATCAGAACAAAGCAGAGTAACACCAAAACAGCCTTCATTCTGGATACTATTTCCTACCAGCATTTTTCGTACCCATGTTTCACTACTTTTGAGTTATAGCAATCTAATACTACCTTTCCATTTTATTTATTTTTTCTTTTGTTTTCTTTTGTTTTGTATATGTCTTTAGGTTTTTCTCTGCTGACAAATGGCCCTCATTGGATCCATTTTCTTTTTTTTTAAGATTTTATTTATTTATTTGAGAGAGAGAATGAGATAGAGAGAGCATGAGAAGGGGGAGGGTCAGAGGGAGAAGCAGACTCCCCTCTGAGCAGGGAGCCCGATGTGGGACTTGATCCCGGGACTCCAAGATCATGACCTGAGCTGAAGGCAGTCGCTTAACCAACTGAGCCACCCAGGAGCCCTGGATCCATTTTCGATGCAGACACAGAAACATTACTAATATCCAGCTGGGACAAAACCTCAAACTTGTTTGGTTCTAGTTTCTTTTATTCAATGCTTATTTTATTCCTAAAAAGAAAATAAATAGTATAATAGCTTAATTGAATGTGGACACTAAAATCTACCTTTTTCTTAAATGACATGAAAAGGAGACAATTTGAAATTTCATAAAACTTAATTTTTAAAATGAACACACTAATTTATATTACATTACAGGGTAAAACCTCAGTGATTAACTATTTATTATTATGGCATTGTTTCAAGTCTCCTATTCCCTTTCTCTGCCTCCCACACCCCCAGTAACAGATGTCTCTGAACTTAGTTATAAGAAATAGATTGTGGAAACCTACAAGTCAAATCACACTCATTAGGTAGTAATGCTTTTAAATATTTTTAAATTATGTAAAATTTTATTTATTTGTAACAAGCAGAAAATTATCTTCTTACATATAATGTTATTTTTCAATGCTTTTCCTGATACTAACAAACATTTTTAAAATATGGAAAACATCAGGTGACAATTATTGTAACTGGTTTATTTCAACATAAGTTAGATAGCCTATTTGTGAAAACAGGGTAAGGTGTTCAGTCAAAATTAAATGCCACTTTTATTATTTTTATAATTTATGATTATAATCTGAATTACTGCAGTGATTTCTGTTTGCTAATTACACCAGGAATTTCCTTACTCCTTTTGTTTTTCATAGTAATTTTCCTCAGTCATGTTGTTTCATTTAATTTTTCTTAAATTCCAAATGTAAGAGACTGGACTCAGGATGTATTTCATAAAGTTCTCGATCTCTGGAATTTTTTCTGCTCAGTAATTCAACAGAGATATTTAATGATTTTCAAGACAAAGATGTTCTTATGAGGAGAAATCTAAGCTTTTAGTTTTTCCTCTTCCTTTTCTCTCATTTTTCAGTATTTGTAGATAAAATGCTTCCCCTTTCACATAGAGTACAAAGCATGTGACCTATATAAGTCATATCCCACTAAATCCCATGGTGATCCAATATGATAGATATTCTGATTATAATAATTTTACAAGTGTGCACCCTGAGACTATGGGGTTGCTTCTAATTTACTATTTTGAAGTAGCAGAGTTGGGATTCACATTCATACTTTCTGATGACAAATGTCATATCATTCCACACTTCCGGACCACCTCTAAGTTTTAATGCATCAAAAAGTCAAGCTATGAATCTAGTATAGAAGCAATATCAAGTGTAATTATAAATTTAAACTATTTAGATTTGCATTCATTTTGTCTGAAAACAAATTCTAGATGTTCTACTTTAGGAAAATTGTATTTTGTTTTGAAATACACATTTATATTTATTATAAATCAATATTCAATGTTCTATTTATCAGGTGTATTTAAATAAAAAATCTGGGAGTTAAACTATTTCAGTTAGCTCTGGGTATTCATTATAGCAAGAATCATTTCAAGAAGAAGCCTCTTCTCCATTTATAATATGACATTGAATTCCTACTTTACTTTTTGCTAGCTTTTTATTAATTTACAAAAGATGTAATGTGCAAATATAATAAGGCCTTTTTTCAAATGCTTTATAAGGGACCAAGTATGTCAATCACCCAAACAATTAGGCATCTTCAGTGTATTATTATTTAACCAGTCAGGTCAAATTGGGAGAAACTTAGAGAAGAAGCAGAAGTAAACAAAAAAAAAAAAGTTTTCTCAAAATATTGAAAATGTGAAGACTGAAAATAATATTTCTAAGGAAGAAATGTAATTATATTTTGTAGTTGTGAATATGTTCATGTAGATTTATAAAATCAAAGTATCATAGCTTTTACAATTATTTACTTTCATTTAATTATTTACTTTTATATAATTATTACTAGGATTGTTAATATTAATAATTATTGCATAGAGAAAAACCTCTTTGTGCTTGCTCTTTTTGCTTTTTTTTTCCCATTTCCTCTCAAATGCACTCAAATCAGGTGTTCATTTCCACCAAACCATCATTTCACTTGCAAAAACTCTTGGCTAAGTAACAATGAAATCAAAGTAAATAAAGTCAATATTAAATTCTCATCTTCGCAGACCTAAGCAGCCTTTGCTATTGCTGTTCACATTCTCTTTCTTAAAAAGTATTTTTACAAGGCATCTGAATCACTGATCTTCTGTTTGTCCTTCATTTTCTGTAGGTGTTCCTTCTCAGGCTCTTTTCCTATTTCTCCTCCTCTATAACCTACATTTTAGACTATATTATTCTTCCTTTCCTTGTCTTCTTTTAAAGTATTAGCATGAAACACCAATGAAGACTCCTAATTTCATATCTCTAGCCAACTCCACTTTCTTAAACCTCCAAACTCATATGTCAAACTACCCATTTTACATCTTCATTTGTATATCAAATAGGATTCCACATTTTCTGAAAATAAACTCCTAATCTCCCCCACTTGAAACCTGCCATTTTTTTCAATCTCCATAAGAAGAAACTCCCTTTTCTGGTTGCCTAGGCAAATCCCACATTTCAGTTACACAGACATAAAACACGGGTGACATCTATACTTTTTGTTTTCTTTCCTGTCATATCTAATCCGTCAACAAATACCTAAAATGTAAATTAAATCATTACATTTCCTAGTTTGAAATCCTCCAACATCCTCTCACCTCATAAAAAGTAAAAGCTAAATTCCTTACAATACCTTATGTTGACATATTTTTCTTTCCCACCAGATCTCTGATTTTATTTTTTTCTATCTCCCACATCCTCACCAAACAGTAAGACAAAATAAAATTGAAAAAAAATGAAATTATTCAGGAGACAACCAATTGTTCTTGGCAGTAAAGAAAGAGACATTCTGCCACTCCCTCAGACATGGTAGGTGACATGCCCAACTCATTCCTGTAACTTAGGTATTATTGATTCTTATTATGCCCCTTAATACAAACTGATAGTGTAGGAGTCCAGGGCAGTTTCCCCAAGATAGGTCCCTTTGGCATAAAGATTATTTTGTGTTAGAAGTAATCAAAATCCAGAAGATGCAGGAAAACCTCTCTGCACCCCTGTCAACTACCTAAACTTATGTTGGAAAGAACAACCTATACCAGGAAGAGAGCTATTAACAGAGACTCTCCTTTACCTAAGGAACTTATCTGCATGATAAGTTTTTTTGTTTTTCCAAATATCTCTTTTCACCTTCTTGCTAATGAGTTTTCTCCTCTTTGTTTCCTTAAGTCCCTACTCCTCTCCTTAGCTCATATAAGCTTCATCTTGCTTCATTGTCTTTGGAATTTCATGTCTGTGTAAATTCCCTGTCCATATGCCTATTAAATTTGATTTTCTCCTGTTAATCTGTCTTATGTCTATGATTCTAAGTCCAGCTAGAAGAACCATAACACAGAGGAATATCTTCCTCTGTGACAACAGCAAATACAAAGGCAATTCAGTACAGGAAATTTAAAAAAAAAATGACATTCAGGTATACAGCTGTCTGGTCAGACACAACACAAAGATAAATTTTAGAAGACTTAGGTTAAACATTTTAAAATTACTAAGATATATGGTATGTTATATAGTAGATATTTTGTTGTGTTATATATTTGAAGACGTTTTAATAGCAGTATAAATTTAACACATGTACTAATGAAAGTTGAAAGGGTTATTACCAAAACATATACATATAAACTGTATTACATTAATTCAATTTCACAAACAAATAAGTTCATGGATCTAATTTAAAGTAAAACATATAACCTGACATATCATATTCTGATATATGAATACTATATTTAATAATTATTCCAACTTTAATATTATAGTGATCATTGAAATAGTAAAGAAAACAAATTTGGTATAGTTTTAACTTTTGTTTTCTTTAATTTGACTTTATATAGGACACAGAAATAATTATTTTCACTATACTTTAGGTATTCTTAAAAATATTTCTCACACATCTTCATCTTTACTCTAAAAATCCTCAAGTAGAAAAAAATAGATATTTCTGAAAAAGTGTGTGACTTACTATTTTTACTGTAATATTTACAAACTAATTTAAATTTTATATGAATATGCATTTCAAAAGTTTCTTGTAAGATTATGCTTATCCTCATTTCTCATACAGCTAAATATTAGGAAAGTATTAAGTGTACTGCCCCTTTTCAAAACAAATTACAGAGAAAAATTGTCAAAACTGTACACTATAATTTCCCTTCCAACTCTAAATCGTGTTAATAAATGTTCTACTTTAAAATTATTCTCCTTGTGGTGCCTGGGTGGCTCAATCATTAAGCGTCTGCCTTCAGCTGGAGTCATGATCCTGAGATGCAGGGATCAAGCCCCACATCAGGCTCCCTACTCAGTGGGGAGGCTGCATCTCCCTCTCCCTCTGCCTGTCGCTCACCCTGCTCATTCTCAATCTCTCTCTCTGTCAAATAAATAAATAAAATCTTAAAAAAAAAGAGAAATCTGAAAAATGCCTAGGACACATGAGGGGCAATTATTCACTCTGGGAGGCTTGCCTGAGAGCAGCAAGAATGAACTCCACTCTCTGGGGACAAAGGAGCTCACTGATGACATGGCCCGAGAGAACTTGTGTTTTGATAGGTAAGAGATTGAAGACTGTAGAGTTTTCCCAGTGTGGCAGGAGATCTATGGTTTTCAGCCAAAGCAGGGCAACCCAAGATGGCCCCAGGATTTAGTGCTCAGCCAAGTCAGTCAACATGCAGCCAATGAGATCAATGAAGGACACTTAACTAAGTGTCCTATCTCTTTTACTAAATTCCTATCTCTTTGGTGTGGCAATTTTGAGACATGTTCTAGATGAAACTTCAGAAACCTATGTGAAAGTTGGTGCATGATAGAGTTCCAGCCACTGTATTTGTTGACCTGCTCATAACTGCACCTTTTCTTGACTTTTCTGCCTTCCACGTCTTGCTTTCCTCATCTCTCTTGTGTTTCCTGGGATCATCTCCCTGGTAAACTATCAACACCATAGTCTTCTTATCAGGGTATGCTTCGGGAACCCAAACAGAGATGACTTCCAGAAAATTATCTGGAAATAATTTTTAACATGTACACCATATAGGTAACATGGCTCGAGAGAACTTGTGTTTTGATAGGTAGGAGATTGAAGACTGTAGAGTCTTCCCAGTGTGGCAGGAGATCTGTGGTTAAAAACTGAACTCTAGAACCAGATTACATGTATTTGAAACACCCTCAAATATTTACTCTTTGATCTCTTACTGTTTTGATTTATCTTAGGGATATTAATAATCTTAAATCAGAAAGTTGTTGTGAGATTCAATCATAGAATACCTTCTTATACTTAATTAGTGAATGATGAATTTTACCTATTGCTATTATTACACGTTT
This sequence comes from Callorhinus ursinus, assembly GCF_003265705.2. Taxonomy (NCBI): domain Eukaryota; kingdom Metazoa; phylum Chordata; class Mammalia; order Carnivora; family Otariidae; genus Callorhinus; species Callorhinus ursinus. The sequence continues at coordinate 33,709,780 of NW_027397081.1, forward strand.
TACTAATTTGGCCAAAAGTAGTCATTGAAACATTTTTGATGCAATTGAACAAATTTCCAAGCAAGTATTTCTTAGAAATGCAGTGACTACCCATTGTTGTTTTATATATATCCATTTGACCTTACTAATGGTCAGACCTATATATATATATATATATATCTCCATTTGGTTTTAATAATACTTAAGTTGATGAAAAGAAAGTCCACAACATCTACTCAAATCAGGAATACTGAAACAATGTACATTAGAGCTACATTTAATTATTTATTAAAAAATGCTATTTAGGGTGCCTGGGTGGTTCAGTCGTTAAGCATCTGCCTTCGGCTCAGGTCATGATCCCAGGGTCCTGGGATCGAGCCCCGTCGGGCTCCCTGCTCCACGGGAAGCCTGCTTCTACCTCTCCCACTCCCTGTGCTTGTGTTCCCTCTCTCGCTGTGTCTCTCTCTGTCAAATAAATAAATAAAATCTTTAAAAATAAATAAATAAATTAAAATGCTATTTATATACATATTTAAATTCAAAGATGATATTGGCAAGATGAAGTGTAACAACACAGGCAAACGCATGAATAATTTTTCAATGAAAATAGTAGTGCCACATTGAAACTTTTAAAGTCATGATTTATTGTGTTAAAATTATTGGTATTTTTTTGTGAAATTTAGTTTTTGTGTTCCAATCCTTAAATTTTAGATCACTTTTCTACTTTGGAGCAAACTAAATAAATATATTTTTTATTGCTGTGATAGTTATCTGGCACTTTCAGTTTTCAAGATTCTAGAGGTCTATTATTTATTTAAGGTTGCCTGGGTGTCTCAGCTGGTTAAGCAACTGCCTTCTGCTCAGGTCATGATCCTGGAGTCCCGGGATCGAGTCCCTCCATCGGGGTCCAGTCCCTCCATCGGGATCCCTACTCAGTGGGGAGTTTGCTTCTCCCTCTGACCCTCTCCCCATCTCATGTGCTCTCTCTCTCTCTCTCGCTCATTCTCTCTCTCAAATAAATAAAATCTTTAAAAAAAGTTCTTCAGCTCTTTCTTCTATTCTTCCTCCTTTCCTTTTTACTTCTTACACATAGTTTGAGTAATCATTGCATGCCTCCAAAGGCCAGAACCAGAAAGCAGAGTTTAAGTAAGCATTGTTTGGGCCTGGTTTAAGTATAAAGGGTGTGAACAAATCTACTGTAGCCAGAAATGGCACTGAGAATAGTTCAGATCTGTGCATGGACTTTGGTTTGGTTAGGTGTTGGTTTTACACAGGTACCTCACTCAGGATATGCTGACCCCTCCTCAAGCTACACAGATAACTTTCACTAAAAGCTTTCTCATTCACAAGCACTTAAATATAATTATCTCTGAGTGCGTTAGAAGAAAAAATAATTAGTATCCAAAAGCTCTGTTTAAGTATTTCAAGGACTTTAAAAATTTTAGTAGGTTGTGGAATTGAGTTTCCCAGAAGGTAAAAAACTGGTTCAGGCAAAAGCTTTTAATTATTTTCTTTATGTTTCCTTAAAATGGAACATGTCTAATAGATTTATGATAAAAGTTATCCAGTAGATTGGAGGTGGAAAATGGATACATTCAGTTCTTAGATAATTTGTGATTGCCTTATCAATAATTACATGATACTGCTGAAATTCCTTAGACCAGACCTGTTCAATATAAATATATAGGCCACAAATGCAAGCCTTAAATGTAATTAACAAAAAAAAAAGAAACAGGTAATGTTAATAATATATTTTATTTAAATAATATATCTAAAGTATCATTTAAGCATTTGATAAAAATAAAATTATAAATAAAATATTTTACTTTTATTCATACTGAGTCTTGGATATCTGTATTGTATTTTATTTTTACAACACATTTCAATTTAAACAAACCACATTTCAAGTGCTTAATAGTACATATAGCTACTACCTACCTTTACTACATAGCACAACAGTGGTTCAACTCAGTATTCCCAGTATTTTCTTTACACTATTCTCTCAGCTATCTACTAGTTTATGAATTACTTCTAAGTTGCTTTGCATATATAATTATTAATCTGCTTTTTAGAGTGTCTTCTGGCTAACACTGTAAGGCTGTCAATTCTCAGTTCATGGAATGGTCCTATAACTATTTCTAGACTCCCAGTTATTGTCTTACATTCTATTTTTAATCTGTTAAAATTATAATAAACTTATAGCATAAGAATTGTAATAATGTTTATTAGAGTTGCTTTAAAAGATTCTTACATGGATATGAGTGAGAGTGTAAGAACTTATAAGAGCAAAGGACATGATTTTTTATCACTCATGGCCAGTATATACTGGCCTTTTTTACTTTTATTTCCCAGGTTTTGATTTCATTCTTGATAGTTTATACTTTCTAATAAAATGACACAACCAATGCACATGATGTGTGTGTATGAGAGAGGGAGAGGGAATTAGAGCACGTGTGCAAAGTTGATGAGTTGATGATCACTGTATTTTTACCTATAACTTTAGGAGCAGAACGTTTTTTATCTTCTACCCAAACAGATCATCATGAAGACAATAATGTGACAATCTGTTATCATTAACTCTGCTGAAGTGTTCTGAAGACACTAGAGAGGATTAAATGACCTGGAAAACTTAGTCTATGGAAAAGTCTATTGTACTCTTCTCTGTTATTTCCACTGCTACACATCACTGAAATCTTAAAACAATATGATTTGCTATAGTGACATATAAACACAAAGGTGATTTTTCACCTTCTACTTTATCCCAAACAAATCTCGGAGATCCTTTAATACTTTCTATTCCACATGCTAGCTTAATACTAAATATTTAAAATATTATTAAAAATTAGATTTAAGATATAAGAATGGAATCTTTAATTATTTTAAGAACTTACTTATATGAGAAGCACATAGATAGTATGAAGTATTTAACATACTATATTGTCTGTAGATTAAGTCTATGAGGTGTTGGTCAAGCTAAGTCTGTGAATTTCTATCATTCCATAAAGAAGAAAAAAATGAGTATTTATAAGTACTATAAGCAACCCCAAATTTTAAGCTTTTTCTTTGTTTTGAAACATATTTTTCCCATCTTATGTGTAAACTATTGCTCCGCAAATCACCTAAGTCGTGTGTGGTCAAAAACTTTTACTGAGGATAATCTGTTTTTTTTTTTATTCCCCATCTTCAACATGTCAGAAGGAAATTAGGTAAGAAAAAAAAAAAAACAAGAAGAAGAAGAAGAAGAAGAAACAGGTTGAAGAGTAAATGTACCAACTTGTCTAAAGTAGTGTAAAAGCAAAAGCATAATTTTTTAAATGACATTTGCAACCATGGTTATAAAATAGAATTGACTTCAAAAAAGGTCTGGTGCCACTGTGTTCAATTGTAGACAATTTATTATGTCTTTCATACATGAACTAATCACTAAAGCATACAGAGATATCAATTTCTAAGTTACAGCACAAGAAAATATATAGATATTTTAAATTTTATTTTCAATGGAAAAAATGCTGTTGTACTAAGTGAAGTATACCATTTATGCAATAATGTTCCACTTTTTGAAACCCAGTTATTGCTTCTTAAAGTTTACTAAGGCAGAATACTGTCACTAAAACCACTTACATTGTAGACTGTTGAATCACAGACCTGTACCTCTGAAACAAATAATACATTTTATGTTAAAAAAAAAAGAAGAAGATAGCAGGGGGGGAAGAATGAAGGAGGGGAAATGGGATGGGGAGATGAACCATGAGAGACTATGGACTCTGAGAAACAAACTGAGTGTTCTAGAGGGGAGGGGGGTGGGGGATGGGTTAGCCTGGTGATGGGTATTAAAGAGGTCATGTATTGAATGGAGCACTGGGTGTTATATGCAAACAATGGATCATGGAACACTACATCAAAAACGAATGATGTAATGTATGGTGATTAACATAACATAATAAAAAATAAATAAAAACCATTTACATTGTAATCTTTACTGCTAATAATCTAATTAGTTAATTCACCATACATTAGTTGTAGGGATTTTCCACTTCCTTATTTTGACATATTAGCCCTAAGGATCATTATTTGAAGATTATTTAACTTCTGTAGAGGCATGATCATCAACTTGCCTAATTTACATTTGAACTCTCCTTGAATTATAGTCCACACAGAAAAGTAGGAGCAAAACTTAAATCTGCAGGAATAATTTGTAAATGAATTTAATTTCTCTATGTAATATAAAAACTGTAAGTAATGATATCCATCTTTACTCATGCTTTTTTCTTTCTTTCTCAAATATTAAACAGACACTGTGTATAAAACTATATGGAAAGTACAGATTAGTATAAAATTGAAGTACCTAGATTTAAAGACTACTGTATAGGAAATAAAAGCAGATGAACAAATGTGGATATCATTCAGTATGTGGTATGTGTCTTTCATTTTATACAAAAGGAAACTGACACATATGATGGAAGTGGTTTCATCTGACCTTGATCTCAAACATTAAAGGAAAGGAAACTGTGTATAATGGGCATGCCAGATAGGATTAATAATAAGAACAGTGAAATTAGGGAAGAACAGTGAAATGCGTATTTATAGATAATATAGCAAGCTGTATAGCTGTATAGCAATACAGCAAGAATGAGAGAAATGTATATTGGCTTGTGAATAATAGTTTAATCAGTTAGTCATTGCTGCATAACAAACCATCCCCAAATTCCATGTATTAAAACAACAATCATTTATTATTGCTAACTTAATTTTGGGTGGTCGAGGCTTTAACTGATTAAGGCTAGGCTTAGTTGGGATGGTTCACCTGGGGTGGCTCTACTCTACATATCTCTTTTTGTCCTTTTTTCAAGGTGATGGAAAAAGAGCAACAGAGTTAGTGGAGATATGGAATGTATCTCAAGGCATAGGGCTGCTGTACTATGACTTTTGTTTCATTCTATTGATCAAAGCAAGTCACATGGCTAAGCCCAAAGTCAAAGGGTAGGTAAATACACTTTATTCCTTTATTAAGAAGAACTGGAAAGTTAAAAGCCCAATAATACAGATACAAAGAAAGCTAAAGACAAAATAACAATCTTCTATGCTGTAAACCTGCAAAGTTATTCTACAGCACATCTGTAAAAAGTATTAATTGCCCACATCAAAATTTGTTTTTACTTTACAAGCAAAAAAGAGCTATTAAAAGTTTGGGTACCAAGATCTCTCGTATAATCTTATTTTTTCTTTCTTTTTTTTTTAATTGTAGTCACATCTGTCCTTTTGTTCATTCACAGACTGTTTTTCTTGTTTAAAAATATATTTCTTTATGTTGAAGTAATGAACTTAATACCAATATTTCTTCCTAATGTTCAAAGTTCTGCATTTTAAATTTAACTTTTAAATATAACTTGTTTATTTTTCATGGCATGCTGAGAGAAATGATTTTATTTTATTTTTTCTTATGGATAACCTAAAACAAACTGTGAGATCATTTATTCTTTCTCCACTGATCTGCAGTATCACATCGCTTGCATACCAATTTTTTATGAAGACATAGAACATTATCTGTGTTATTTCATCTACCTCAGGAGTCTACTCTATCCCACTAACACATTATCTTAATTATCTGTAAAGTTACATCAAAATAAAACTAGTTGAGGATGGATTAAGGCTTTTTCTGAAATTGAGTCTTCCCATTTATGAACATGATATATCTGATTTATGCACTTCTTTAGGCTTGTGTGTGTGTGTGTGTGTGTGTGTTTTGTTTATTCATTTATTTTTTTTATTTTTTTTATTGGTAAGTGTTTTTTTTTATTTTTTTATTGTTATGTTAATCACCATATATTACATCATTAGTTTTTGGTGCAGTGTTCCATGATTCATTGTTTGTTCATAACACCCAGTGCTCCATGCAGAACGTGCCCTCCTCAATACCCATCACCAGGATAACCCATCCCCCTCCCCCCTCCCCTCTAGAACCCTCAGTTTGTTTTTCAGAGTCCATCATCTCTCATGGTTTGTCTCCCCCTCTGACATACTCCCCTTTTCTTCCTCTCCTGTTATCTTCTTCTTTTTCTTTTTTTCTTAAAATATGTTGCGTTATTTGTTTCAGAAGTAGAGATCTGTGATTCAACAGTCTTGCACAATTCACAGCGCTCACCGTAGCACATACCCTCCCCAATGTCTATCACCCAGCCATCCCATCCCTCCCACCCCCAACCACTCCAGTAACACTCAGTTTGTTTCCTGAGATTAAGAATTCCTCATATCAGTGAGGTCTTGTTTATTCATTTATTTTAGACATCCTCTTTATCTGTCCAGATTAGCTATAAAAAATAAAACTCATGGTCTTTTAAGCAGAAAGGAATGTAGATAGTAGGTGCTTATAAACTATTAGAAGATCTGAAGGAACTAATGTCAGGAAAGACCACTGCTAAATATTCAATTAACTGTGAGCTTTCAAAGAGTTAGAAACTGCAAAAACTGTAGATAACTTCCAGCAATGATCGTAGCTTTTAGCACTGAAACATAGGATACTAAGAAAAGGATCTGGTGCCACGGTAGCTGGAGAGACAATGATAAGACTTCTGATTCTCTTACACCTTTGATATCTTATGTTTCCTACTGAAGGCACTTAGTGAATCTTGGTGGCAAGTCTTCTGAGAAAGGTAGTTATTAGGCCAAGATTCCTGAATCTTGGTGGCAAGTCTTCTGAGAAAGGTAGTTATTAGGCCCCCAGGCTCCCTAATTGGAGAGGACAAGAATGGGGAAATAGTGTTATGTGCCAACACAAAATCCAGCAGAGAATTTTATCATCACTGTTTCAATTAGAAAAGGAAGCTTTTATTCTTTTTATTCCATTTCTAATATTTATGACAGATGGATCACTTTTCTGTGTTAACCTTATAACACAACAGCCCCAGGATGCAAATGTCATTATTGCATAAAAAGGAGGAGTGCCTATTTTTTTCTTCTTGCCCCTACCCTCTTCCTCACTCCCTCCATCTCTCTCTTTCTTTACTTTCCTTTTTTCCTCTTTCTTTCCTTCCTCTTTCCCTTCCTCCCTGCCTCTTTCTTT
>NW_027397081.1:33716828-33783641 GCF_003265705.2 Callorhinus ursinus
TTCTTTCTTTCTTTCTTTCTTTCTTTCTTTCTTTCTTTCTTTCTTTCCTCTTTCCTTCTTTTCTTTCTTTCCTTCTTTCTTTCTTCCTTTTAACTTAAACACTCTACAAAGTTTTGTTTCATTCAGTGGTAAAATAGTATAGTACTTACTCTATCACAGTTGTAATCATGTTAAACACCTTTCAGATACCAAACTCCAAATATATAAGAGTGTGTTTAACATGATTACTATTGTGATAGATGAGTACTATACTAATTTACCACTGAGTAGAAAAAAACTTCAGAGTCTTATAAGTTGAAAGAGAAAGAAAGAAAGAAAGAAAGAAAGAAAGAAAGAAAGAAAGAAAAGAAAGAAAGAAGAAAGAAAGAAGAAAGAAAGAAAGAAAGAAAGAAAGAAAGAAAGAAAGAAAGAAAGGAAGGAAGGAAGAAAGGAAGGAAGGAAGAAAGAAAATAGCTAGATGATAGATGATAATAGATAGATGATAGATAGATGATAGACAGAAATGCTTAATTTCAACTACTTCCACCCTTGCAAAATGAGACATTATCCACTTTTTAAAGCTTAAGGCAACTTGAGGTCCATGGCTATTAAGTCAAGTTTCTACAGCTAGCAAATTTACAGCAGAGATTCAATCCTGGGTCAGCCTTATTCCAAAGCCTGTAGTCTTTCCATTTGTCGAAATCACCTCAATACACTCAGCAAATGTGACAGATTTTAAGGAAAAGTCTGTATCTTATTAATGTTTGTCTGGGGTTCACCCTGTATCTAGGCTTCATACAGAAAGGCCAACTGAATTTCAGAATTTTCAGACGTTTACTGGTAGAGAAAGAGCCTCTCATATATTTTGTAGGATAGATTTGAAGTGTTCCGGCAGCTGAGTATTCAGGCTAAATGTTTCAACTGCTTGTTTGTAAGCAAGATTAGACAAAATCTTTCTTATATTTGAAAACTGCTCCAGTAAAATTGTTATGTTTTTTGTTTTCCATGCTCAGCCTTCCTTGAAATTTAAAAACATAGGAAAGTATAACATAGCCTAAAATTCAGTATTTTCTCTGTTTCTGTTAATTCTTTCCACTATAGAAATATTCAAAAAAAGTTATTATTTTCTGAGCAAGTATCATGTATGAGCTATTTTTCATACATTCACACTACTCAAAGTGTTTGAATGTTTAAAGTTTATGAATGCCTTGTATCATGGTAGCAAAGGTTTATGCACTATAAAACCTAGTCACTCTGGCATATTTCACATCAAAATTTATTACTGTTTTTTCCTTCTTCTTGCTTTGGGCAAACCCAGTTTCCTTTCATATCTTCAGGAATTCCAACTTGAGAAATATTAATTCACCATGTCTTCTATGAATAAACTGATATTAAAAATAAACACTTGGTAGTCAATTCAAATCACCCCCTCCCACCTCTACAACTAGCAGATAGAGATAAATGTTAACTAAGAAATTCATACAACTTCATAGTATATAATATTTCATACCAACTGATAAGTTACTTAAGTTATATGTTTGGTTCACATATTAATGTATTTTTGTATACTTTATACAGCAAATGTTCTTATAAAAGATTTCAAAATAGTATCTTTCAAAAGACAAAAAACTACAACTATAGTATTTAATAGTTCATAAGATAAAATAGTATATAAAAATACTATTATTTGCAGATGGCAAAATACAGATGTTTGTAACACCTCAAAATAAAGATTTTATTGTTGAATAACAATGTTGGAAGGAACCATTCCATCTTCCTTCTTTACAATTAAAAATTGTACATTCCCATTGATTTTGACACATTACCCCTGAACGACTATTATAGATATTCCTGTTGTTTAAAATTTCAAATATTCACCCAAAATAATCTCCATGGAATTTCCCCATTATTTTAAATTGTCAGTTCTGGATTCATAACAAGTAGCAGTGCTGTTAACACACACAATACATTTGTAGCAACTAATGTATGTGAAAATGTTCTTTCTTTCTTTTTTTTTCCTTTTTCAAATTTTGAATTAATTGTCAAGACCATTAGGATAAAAATTAAGTTCCCATTTTTGAAATTGAGAGAACATCCTGCTATTTTTATCAGCTGTAGTACTCTATGATTGCATACACTGAGAGTAAGGAATAGAGATTTTTTTCAATAGATGATGAGAATTCTGGCAATTCTGAAAATCTATAAACCTAGAGCCATTCAGACTCTTCTCTAATGGAATGAAACTCCTCTGGAGCTAAGCCAATGCCTGCCAGATAAAAGTTGTGTAAGTTATTGAGTGAAACATTTCATTCTCAGAGGATGAACTCAGGACAACTTTTAATATATGTTGCCTCTTATTATGGCAGGAATTTAGTTGATTGTGTCAAGATAAAACTGTCAGTGTCTCCCCTGAATATTTTTAGTAGTTGTAGTGACAGATTAGGTGCATGTACATGAATGAAATGGGGCTTTATTTAAAACGACACCATGAATCCATTCTCATCAGATTCATCAGTTCTAATTCACTCATGTCTTTTTGGAGTGCTCAGTCTGTCTCATTTGTTTCAATTGCTTCCTATTCTACCAATATGCTTTTCAATTAGTTGGGCAGAGCAATAACAAGAGTGACTTAACAAGAGTGAACTATGCTACGCCAAACTTGCTTCCATAGGTTCCCTGTGCAGTTAAATAAGCTCTATATCCTCAACTTGAAACCTGGATTTATTGATAGCTTGACAAACCTTTCCTCTCAAAAATTAATTAGAGTTCTGTTGAATTACTTGAATTTAATACAATTCAGCTGGTAATTGATAGAGTGAAACCGTTCACAGGTGGGAAAGACATTTATTCCTTTCTATTTCCATCTGCTGATATGTCTACCATAAATCTAAATTGCATATCAATCATCCATCTGGAAGTGAGCATTAGATCCAAAATTCTCTTACCTACAGCTGCTCTGCTGTGGTCAGTTGCCTTTCTTTGAAAATGTTACAAGCACCACAAATAAATGGTTTCTAACATTATAAAATCTATTTAAATTGTCTACATATAATTTATCTCTGGTATTCTCAGATATTAAAAAAGTAGGAAGTTAATAGAGACTTTGATTTGTTAAGATGTTCTAGTAATTGAGACTTAAGGACAAAATGCTTTATATACCTTCTAAGACTTGGATATATAATTTGTAAATAGAACACAAATTATTATTTTAATTTTACTTTGTATTATTTTAATTTTATTTTGTATATGTAACCTATTCTGAGATCATTCTTATTGTAACAAATAGAACTATGATGGCAAAATGTGGCTGAAAATCTAATATTAGAATGTAGCAATGTACTAATTTATGGCAAACTACTCTTTTCCATGGTTTGGAATTTCACTATCAGAGACTTTCTACCCACTTCTTTTTTTCTCTCCTCTTGTTTCTTAGTCTTTGGGAAAATGTCAAATTCATGGTGGCTTTTCTCCACAGTTAATTTAAGGACACCTTGTATTGTATGAGTCTTCAATAAAGGCCTTCAATAAAAATTACAAGCTGATATGATTTAATGGAATGAAAGAAAGGCACTTTTTATGTAAAATTTTCTGCAGTTACCTTCCAGAATTTGGACCTGACTTGCAAAAAGTCCTGGCCAAACTCTTCACACTTATATTCGCTTCCAGAACTACCCCCAAATTCAGATTTAGTCTCTTTCTTTCTTTAACTCCAATTTTTAAGACTGAAGATACTGAAAACAAAGAATAGACTGAGTAAAATACTTTCTGATATTTTGAATCAATTAACTTGAGTTAATCTAACAAATTAAAGGATAGATATATGGAAGCCTTGAAATTAGGTATGATACTGTCAATATTTTATAAATAATTAGAAAACAAAGATAACTAATTCTATATAAAAGTAAATTGACCTATTTGGTTGATTATCTAAAGATACATCATAAATATTGTAGTCAAGCAGTATATGGTGGTGGAATTAATTTGAGATGATCTGTTGATGTCCACTTACACATAAATAATAAACATGGATCTAATCATGTATTCTAAAATATTTTAATGTATTAATTTTAAAGAATTCTTAGATGCAAATAGATACAATTACTATTTAATGATTTGGTTTGCTAAATTAGTATATAAGAATGTGGAGCAGCTGAGCAAACACTGTAATAATCACTTTCATTCAGAAGATTCTCTATGAAGGTGGGGATGTCTCAAACTCATTCTGCTCATGACTTCCTATTTGTATAAGTTAAGGACTGTTTTCTAACTCAAGCCATCAAAAGGAACAAAATCTACCCACTAGCATATTATATGTTTGTTAAGAAAGAAATAGAGGTGGGTACATCAGAGGACTGTTTCTCTTATTGTTCAAACAATTTAACACAATCTTCATGTTCTTGCCATGCTCATATAAAACCGTAAATTTAATAAAGACAAAATAGTTTACTATTTTTCATTAAAATTATCTTCAAAATATCTGTAGAGTTAAACTGATACAATCAAGCTTTTTTCAATTTAAAGACAGAACACTACTTTTGAGTATTTAAAATATTAACTTTAATATACTGAGCTATTGTTAAGGAGTTTCATAAATGACACACACAGGTTTTATGTATTTTTCCCCTTCAACATTCATTTCAACTATAAAGGCAGATTAATAAAAAAAATGAACTGTACCTGCTTTCTGAAAACAGGGTCCACGTTATAAACTTCAAAAAAGAACTGATTTCTATAAAGATATCTTTTTGCAGTAGTCATGCAAAAGTGATGCTAGTAGATCTTGAATGGCACTAAATCACAATCCTTGAAGGTCACCTGTTAAGAAACAGGCTCTATTTAGTTATACAGGAAATGACAATATACTGTTATACTGGTTAACCAAAGCAACACATAAGTATAACACCTTAAACATTAGATATTTATTTAGTCATTGTTTTTCCAGATTTAATGTTCCTTTATAATTTATATTTTATAATAAATACAGAGGAATATAACTTTAATCCAATTTTCATGGATTACAATAGCTTAAAACATTTAACACATAATACACACAGGACATCAATAAGGAAGCAATGAACTTAAACTACACGCCGGAGCACACTGTCTTAACATATTATAGAATATTCCTTCTAAAAGCAGAAGAATACACATTCTTCTTATGGATTCATGGAACTTTCTTTAAGAATAGAAATAGATTAAACATCATAAGTCAATAACTTTAAGAGTATTGAATCATATCAAGTATCTTTTCTGGCCACAGTGGTATGAAAGCCAAAATCAAATACAAGATGAAAACTGGAAAATTTAAAATACTTGGAGATTAAGCAATATGCTACTGAACAATCAGTGGGTCAAAGAATAAATCAAATGAGAAGTCAAAAAATATCTTAAGATAAATGAAAATGGAAATACAACATATTATAATTTATGGGATGCAGTAAAAGCAATTCTAAGAGGGAAGTGCATAGCAAAAAACAAAACAAAAACAAAATCCTGCATTAAGAAAAAAGGAAGATCTTAAATAACCAACCTAACTTTACACTTCAAGGAACTAGAAAAAGAACAAACTAAATCCAAAGTTAATAGAAGAGTCAAACTCATAGAAACAGAATCAAAAACTGATTGCCAGGGGCTGGAGGCTGGGTGATATAAGGAGAGGTTGCTTAAAAGGTACACATTTTTAGCTATAAGACTTAAAAAGATCTGAGGATCTAAAGTAAAACATGGTGACTAAGTTGATAAAACTCTATTTTATAATAAAAATTTGCTAAGATAGTAAAGCTTAAATATTCTCACAATAAATAAATAAATAAATAAATAAATAAGTTGATGGATGTGTTAATTAACTAGATGAGGGAAATCTTTTACAACAGATGTGTACATAAAATCATCACAATATACCTTTATATATCTTACAAATTTATATGTCAATTGTAATTCAGTAAAGCTGAAATAGGTTGGTAGAGTGAAGATAGTGAAATAGCAGGAAGACCCTAAGCTTGCCTCATCCCTCAAACACAGCTAGATAACTATCAAATCATTCTGAATACCCTTGAAATCGACCTGAGGACTGACAGAACAAACTGCACAACAAAAAGAAAAATAAATGAAGCCTAAAGCCAGAAGGAGAAAGGAAATAATAAAGATTGGATCAGAAATAAATGATATAAAAACTAAAAAATAAAGTAAAACAAAACAAAATAAAAACAGTAGAACATATCAATGAAACCAGGAACTAGTTCTTCGAAAAAAATTAATTAAACTGATAAACCTTTAGCCAGACTTATCAAAAAGAAAAGAGAAAGTACCCAAATAAATAAAATCACAAATGAGAGAGGACAAATAACAATACAGAAATACAAAGGATTATAAGAGAATATTATGAAAAACTATATGCCAACAAACTGGACAACATGGAAAAAATGGACAAATTCCTAGACATACATAGTCTACTAAATTTGAAATTTGAAGATATAGAAAACTTGAACAGACTAATAACCGGCAAAGAAGTTGAATCAATAATAAAAAATCTCCCCAAAAACAAAAGTCCAGGGCCAAATAGCTTCCCAGGTGAATTCTACCAAAATTTTAAAGAAGAGTTAATACCTATTCTTCTCAAACTATTCCGAAAAATAGAAATAGAAGGAACATTTCCAAACTCATCCAATGAGGTCAGCATTACCCTGATACAAAAACCAAAGACTCCACTAAAAAAGAGAACTACAGGTCAATATCCCTGATGAAGATGGATCCAAAAATTTTCAACAAAATCAAATCCAAAAAAGTACATTAAAAGAATCATTCACCACATGGCTGGGTGATAGACATTGGGGAGGGTATGTGCTACGGTGAGCGCTGTGAATTGTGCAAGACTGTTGAATCACAGATCTGTACTTCTGAAACAAATAACGCAACATATTTTAAGAAAAAAGAAAAAGAAGAAGATAGCAGGAGAGGAAGAATGAAGGGGAGTAAGTCAGAGGGGGAGATGAACCGGGAGAGATGATGGACTCCGAAAAACAAACTGAGGGTTCTAGAGGGGAGGGGGGAGGGGGATGGGTTAGCCTGGTGATGGGTATTAAAGAGGGCACATTCTGCATGGAGCACTGGGTGTTATGAACAAACAATGAATCATGGAACACTACACCAAAACAAATGATGTAATATATGGTGATTAACATAACAAAAAATTAAAAAAAAAGAATCATTCACCACAATCAAGTGGGATGTATTCCTGGCCTACAAAGGTAGTTCCATATCTGCAAATCAATCTATATGATACACCACATTAATAAAAATAGTATAAGAACCATATGATCCTCTCAATAGATGCAGAAAAGGCATTTGACAAAGTACAACATCCCTTCATGACAAAAACCCTCAACAAAGTAGGGATAGAGGGAACATACCTCAATATCATAAAGGTCATATATTAAAAACCCACAGCTAATATCATTCTTTTTCTTTATCATGTTAAGTTAATAATCGTACATTATATCATTAGTTTTTTTTTATTTTTTTATTATGTTATGTTAATCACCATACATTACACCATTAGTTTTTGATGTAGTCTTCAGTGATTCATTGGTTGCATATAACACCCAGTTCTCCATTCAGTACGTGCCCTCTTTAATACCCATCACCAGGCTAACCCATCCCCCCACCCCCTCCCTCTAGAACCCTCAGTTTATTTCTCAGAGTCCATAGTCATGGTTTGTCTCCCCCTCCGATTTCCCCCCCTTCATTTCTCCCTTCCTACTATCTTTCTTAATGGGAAAAAGCTGAGAGCTTTTCTCTACAGTCAGAAAGAAGAAAGGGATTTCCACTCTAACCACTGTTATTTAACATAGTACTAGAAGTCCTAGCCTCAGCAATCAGACAACAAAAAGAAGTAAAAGGCCTCGGGACGCCTGGGTAGCTCAGTTGGTTAAGTGTCTGCCTTTGGCTCAGGTCATGATCCCAGGGTCCTGGGATCCAGTCCCACATCAGGCTCCTTGCTCAGCAGGAAGCTTACTTCTCCCTCCACCTGCCGCTCCCCCTGCTGGTGCTTGTGCTGCCGCTCTCTCTCTCTCTCTCTCTCTCGCTCTCGCTCTGGCGCTCTCTCTCTCTCTCTCTGACAAATAAATAAAAATCTTAGAAAACCTAAAGTACTCCACCAAAGAATTGCTAGACCTGAAAATGAGTTCAGTAAAGTTGCAAGATATAAATCAATGTACAGAAATCTGTGGCATTTCCATACACCAATAATGAAGCAGCACAAAGAGAAATCAAGGAATTATTCCCATTTATAATCACACCAAAAACCTTAAGATACCTAGGAATAAACCAAACCAAAGAGGTAAAAGATCTGAACTCTGAAAACTATAAAATACCGATGAAAGAAATTAAAGATGACACAAAGAAATGGAAAGACATTCCATGCTCATGGATTAGAAGAACAAATATTGTTAAAATGTCTATACTACCAAAGCAATCAACATATTTAATGCAATGCCTATCAAAATATCACTAGCATTTTTCACAGAGCTGGGGCAAACAAGCTTAAAATTTGTATGGAACCAAAAAACACCTCGAAAACCCAAAGCTACCTTGAAAAAGAAAAACAAAGCTGGAGGCATCATAATTCTGGACTTCAAGGTATATTACAAAGCTGTAGTGATCAAGACAGTATGATACTGCACAAACATAGACATATAGATCAATAGAACAAAATAGAAAATCCAGAAATAAACCCATAACTATATGGTCAATTAATCTTTGACAAAACAGAAAAGAATATCCAGTGGAAAAAAAGACAGTTTTTTAACAAGTGGTGTTGGGAAAACTGGACAGCAATATGCAAAAGAATAAAACTGGACCACTTCCTTATACCATACACAAAAATGAGTTCGAAATGGTTGAAAGATATAAATGTGAGACAGGAAACCATAAAAATCCTAGAAGAGAACACAAGCAGTAACCTCTTTGATATCAGCCATAGGAACTTCTTACTAGATATGTCTCCTGAGGCAGATGAAACAAAAGTAAGAATAAAGCACTGGGACTTGATCAAGGTTAAAAGCTTTTGCACAGTGAAGGAAACAATCATCAAAACTAAAGGGCTACCCATGGAATGGGAGAATATATTTGTAAATGACAGATCTGATAAAGGGTTTGTATCCAAAATATTTAAGAACTTATAAAACTCAACACCTAAAAACCAAATAATCCAGTTAAAAAATGGGCAGAAAACATGAACAGACATTTCTCCAAAGAAGACATACAGACACATGAAAAGATCCTCAATATCACTCATCATTGGGGAAATACAAATCAAAACCACAATGAGATATCACCTCATACCTGTCAGAATGGCTAAAATCAAAACCCAAGGAAAACTAAGTATTGGCAAGAAGGTAAAGAAAAAGGAAACCTCATGCACTATTGGTGGGAATGCAAACTGGTGCAGCCACTCTGGAAAACATTATGAAGGTTTTTCCTTAAAAAGTCAAAAATATGACTATCCTGTGATCCAGCAATTGCACTACTAGGTATTTAACTAAAGGAAAACAAAGGTATACATACACCCTGATGTTTAGAGCAGCATTATAAAATGTCCGTAGTCTGGTGGATGGATAGTGGTCTATATGTACAATGGAATATTACTCAGCCATAACAAAAGAATGAAATCTTGCCATTTGCAATGACATGGTTGAAACTAGGGAGTAGTATGCTAAGCAAAATAAGTCAATCAGAGAAAGAGGAATACCATATGATTTCACTCATATGTGGAACTTAAGAAACAAAACAAATGAACATATGAAAAAAAAAAAAGAAGAAGGATGTCTGGACGGCTCAGTCAGTTAAGAGTCTGCCTTTGGCCCAGGTCATGATCCCAGGCTCAAGTTGCGTCCCACATCGGGCTCCTTGCTCAGCAGGGAGCCTGCTTTTCCCTCTGCCTGCTGCACCCTCGTTTGCGTGTGCATTCTCTCTCTCACAAATAAATAAAATCTTTAAAGAGAGAGAGAGAGGCAAATCAGGAAACAGACTTTTTTTTAAGATTTTATTTATTTATTTGAGAGAGAGAATGAGATAGAGAGAGAGAGCATGAGAGGCAGGATGGTCCGAGGGAGAAGCAGACTCCCTGCTGAGCAGGAAGCCCAATGCAGGGCTCGATGCCCGGACTCCAGGATCATGACCCGAGCTGAAGGCAGTCGCTTAACCAACTGAGCCACCCAGGCGCCCAGGAAACAGACTTTTAACTATAGAGAGTAAATTAAAGGTTAGTAGGAGAGAAGTGGGTGGGGAATGGGTTAAATGGGTGATGGGTTAAGGAGGACACTAGTATTGATGAACACTGGGTGTTTTATACAAGTGCCAAATCACTAAATTCTACACCTGAAACTCCACTGTGTGTTAACCAGCTCGAATTTAAATTTAAAAAAAATCAACTTTTTAAAAAAGATGAAATAAAAACAACACACACAAAAAAACAGTTAACACATTAACATATCTATATTTTAGATTTTTAAAAGTTTTTATAATAGTTTTATGCTATACCTAACATTTGCAATGTTAGATTATCTTTATTATTCCCTTGATTTAAGAAATTTGAAATATGTATTGGTTATTAAAATCTTATAGGTGACTTACATTTTAACATGTTTGAAAATATTGTATAAATGCACCTTATTTGGTTACCTGGAAGGAATTTACATATATGAGGCCATCCATGTTCTTTTTTTCTAATGAAGTTCACCGTCCCAATGAAATTCTCTACTCAGTGAAATTTGTATTTTCCTAAATTTACTCTTTGATAGACTTATGAATGTGCCAACATAAAAACCAGAGCAAAGCTACCCATATATTTAATATATTTTATTTCAAATAACTAAGCTGGAATATAAGTTTTGGAACATTAGCTTGCTGACATCAAAGTAACTGAAGGCCATTAACTCAAATTCCATGTTAAGATACTACCAAAAGTTAAGGGAAACCTGTCTTGCATCTATCATGATTAGATTGAGAAAAAGTATTTCAGTTGCTAGTAACTTCATGACCAAAGATTACTGATCTTTATGGTTCTTATTTATATTAGTTGGAACCATGAGAGATTGACACTGGAATCGACATGGTGGAATATCAGTAATTTCATCAGTCAACCAGTGATTTTCTCTAATCCTGCCTTGCATTTCTGACATCAAGTCCAAATTCTAAATATCCCTGTAGTACACAAAATAACTTTTTTTAGTCATAGTAAATTAATTTTTTTTTCAATTTCACACTACATGTACAACACTATGTGAGGAAACAGAATATATTCTAAGTTCACTTCAAAACCCAATCATTGTGCTTTTAAGAAGTAAAAATGTTGTTTAGTTTTGTGAAGAATTATGAGCAGAAGGATTACACATTTATTTCATTTTCACATCTTTTATCTCTACCTTTCTCCTGGCTTCCTTCCCTCTTTCTAATTCCTTTCTTTTTTCCTTCCTTCTTTCTCCCGTCCTTCTTTTCTTAACATGTGACAATTATACATTTCTACTCTATCCCTTAGGGCACAGAATTAAAAAAAGAAAAAAACAAA
This sequence comes from Callorhinus ursinus, assembly GCF_003265705.2. Classification (NCBI taxonomy): domain Eukaryota; kingdom Metazoa; phylum Chordata; class Mammalia; order Carnivora; family Otariidae; genus Callorhinus; species Callorhinus ursinus. The sequence goes on from NW_027397081.1 coordinate 33,728,374, forward strand.
CTGATTTTTTTTCTGAAGTTTGTAAATTTTGGCAGAGTGATAAGTACCTGAGTAAACAGCAAAAGCTTACTTAAGGATGTAAAGAGTTATGTTTCTTTCAGTTTTGGCTTTCGTTAGGAAGAATTATTTGGGAGTCAGAATTCTATGTCCCCATTATTGTCATTACTTTTTAGTGAAGATATGGCACACCATTTTTGTATCCTATTTCATGGAATTAATGAGAAAATTAAATGAAATAATGCACATAAGCTTACCAAAGTGCATGACATATATTGAGCATTTAATAAATAATACTGATTATTTCCTGCTTTAATTATGAATTAATATAGCAAAATAAGAAATTATAATGAATGACAGTGTTATGATTCTTATTGTTTTTAAATACCCTCCTCCAGTTTGCTTCTCAGAAGCAAAACTTTTAACTCTTGTATTCTCAGTAAGCTCATGCCTGTCTTTTAAGACAGAGTGTTGTAGTGAAAAGACTGCTACATCTGGAATCAGTCAGATTTCCTTAGGCTTCTGCCACTCTTAGATTTTGAGAAAGTCATTTAGCATTTCTGAGCTAATGCCTTAAAATGGAAATAATGATGTCAGATCCTCTGTCTACTCAAAGCATTATAATAAAAGTTTCAAGAAATAATAGATGATAAAGTTCTTTCTAAACTCAGTTTTACATGTTAGTTGCTATATCTCAAGTTCTACCTTGTACAAAGTTATGACCTGTGCCAACCTATCTTTTTTCTCCATTTCTTTTAAAGATAGATCAAACCTTACCCAGAAATCCTAGGGGAGTTAACCGAAAAGGAGGTGAGTTGTCTCATTATTCATAACCCCGCTTCACTCACCTTTGGTCACCATGAATTTATCTTAGCTTCACTCACCTTTGGTCACCATGAATTTATCTTACATAAGTCTGCTGTTTTTTGTCATTTTAACATGGATTTGGGGTTTTCACAAAGGGAAAAAAAGGCTTATAACCAGCCTAAAATTTAAAAAAAGTCACCTGATGTTTTCCTTTTCTCTTCTACATTCCTAAATTCCTCTATTTCAAACTGTCTCTAATGCATATAGCATGTATCTCTTTAACTTATCCTTTAGGACTTTTTGCAAGATGACTGCCTTTAAAAGAATCTGCTTTTAATTTTTCATTTCCAATGTGTCAATGATTAGAAAAACAAATAAATGAATTTAACATTTTAAAAAACCTTATAGCTAGAACTTAATTGATATTTAATGTTAATTGGCAACATATTAACTCCAAGACAGTATCTAGTACTGTTCTGTGCTTCAAATGACTTGTCCATCTTAAGAACTTCTATTCATATTAAAATTCTTATTTAGGGGGCACCTGGGTAGCTCAGTCATTAAGCGTCTGCCTTAGCCTGCTCAGCAGGAGGCCTGCTTCTCCCTCTCCCACTCCGCCTGCTTGTATTCCCTCTCTTGCTGTCTCTCTCTGTCAAATAAATAAACAAAATCTTTAAAAGAAAAAAAATCCTATTTAGGAACGAGGTACACTTAAGTGTATGCGTGCATCCTGAAAATAAGCACATACTATGATAAGCTTTCTCTGAAATGTATCCTGAGTGAGGGGTGGGGGTTGGGGGGGATTCTTTCAAGAGATAGTAAACCTGGTCATCCAGTTTCTGTTGAAAGAGAAACAGCCTAAAATAAGAATACATAAAAAGACAGTGGACAGTGGCAAATGGCTTGATTCATTGTCCAGGGGTTGGAAGGAAAGAGATTAGAAGACTGGTGTTATGGGCTGAATTGTCCCCCTCCAAAACGCATGTTGAAGTCTTAATCCCCAATACTTCAGAATGTAACCATATTTGGAAATAAGGTCTTAAAGAGGTGATTAATTAAAGGAGGTCTTTAGGTAGGCCCTAATCCAATATAATAGTGTCCTTATAAGAATTTGATGGGGCACCTGCTTAGCTCAGTCAGTTGAGTTATGACTTGGTTTCAGCTCAGGTCATGATCTCAGGCTCATAAGCCCCACATCAGGCTCTATGCTCAGCAGAGAGTCTGCTTGAGATTCTCTCTCTCTCCCTCTTCCTCTGCCTCTCCCTCTGCTCACACACTCTCTCTCTCTCAAATAAATAAATAAATCTTAAAAAAAAAAGAAGAGGAAATTTGAACCAGAAACATTCTTTGTGAAGGCACAAAGAATAGGTTGTCATCTGCAAGCCAAGAGCCTTAGAAGAAATCAAACCTAGCAATACCTTGATGTTAACCCTCTAGCCTCCAAAACTGTGAGAAAATATACTTGTTTTTTTAAGCCACCCCATCTATGGTATTGTGTTAAGGTATGTTTATCATATATGAGGCTGGGCACTCTACCATCCACTAGAAAGAGACATTACAAAACAAATACAAACATTACAAACAAACACACAAACAAATACACAGAGTATCTTGTCCAACTAACCAGAGCCTGTCCTTATTATCATTAGTCTAGTATTAGCATGCAGACTCATAGACAGAGTGGCAACCTTGTCAAAGACAGAGGTTAGCAATGGGGCCCAACAACATGAGCACTCACTCAATAAAGCTGATCCAACTACTACCAGAACAGAATGTCCAAACTAGGCTAAGCCCACCCACTGCCACCAGTCTGGCCCTATTCCATGAGGACTTTAATCAGCTGCTTGGTAGCAAGTTAAATATGTTGGTATTCTTCCCACCTGGAAGGGGAAGGGATTCTCTCTCACTAGAATCAACATATATTTTTAGGTATGGGTTTCTTTTTCTTGTCCTTCTGTCTTCAGCATGCACCACTCTTAAAGAACTTACCAAATGTTCGAGCCATGACACAGACCTTGCATAACATTGCATAGGACCAATGGCTACGCTTAACAAAACAGGTATATCAGTGGGCAGACAAGTGGACATGGAATTCCCTAGTTTGATCACATACCTTACTAGTCAGAGACTCAATGGAATTATTCTTAACACTATTTAAATACATATGTCTCCTCCATCGTAAAAATATATAAACATCCTCTCTGTATTAGTGTTCTCCAGAGAAACAGAACTAATAAGGATATATTTATACTTATATAAATATACTACCAGGAATTAGGTTAATGGGAAATGTAATTATGGAAACCGAGAGGTCCCAACATTTGGAGTAAGCAACCTGGAGGTGCAGGAGAGCAGTCTAATTCTGAAGGCCTGAAAACCAGGAGAGTGCACTGTTATAGCTACAGTCTGAAGGTTGGCAGGGCTTGGCCTAAAACTGAAGAAGAACCCATGTTTCAGTTCAAGTCTGAAGACAGGAAAAAATTGATGTTTGAACTTGAAGGCAAGAGGAATCCCCTTACTCACTAGAAAGTTATCCTTTCTGTTCTATTCAGGCATTCAATTGACTGGATAGGGTCCACTCACATTAGGTAGGGTACTCCACTTTACTCAGCCTATGGATTCAAGTGTTAATTGCATCCAGAAACAGCCTCATAGACATACTCAGAATGACCAAATGTCTGTGTACCCAGTGGCCCAGTAAAGTTGACACGTAAAACTAAGTATCACAATGGGGCGCCTGGGTGGCTCAGTCATTAAGCATCTGCCTTCAGCTCAAGTCATGATACTAGGGTCCTGGGATCAAGCTCCTCATCAGGCTCCCTGCTCTGCGGGTTGTCTGCTTCTCCCTCTGCTGCTCCCCCTGCTTGTGCTCTCTCTCTCTGTCAAATAAATAAATAAAATCTTTTTTAAGAAAAGTATCACACTTTCTTAACCTCACATCCTCCTTTAACTTTTGCCTTATTTCCAAATATATTAAACCATTTAAGCTTCAACCAGGTTTTACTGATGTCAAAACACTTTTTTTTTTCAGAGAGCCTATAGCACACAGGAGGTTACAGAGTAAATAAATGTCAGAATCTAGAATAACACAGTCCAATCCACTTTTCCTATCAATAGGATATAAAACACTGTCATTTCTACATTTAGACTTTATTAGTCTAATACTGTGTAGACGACTGCTCAAATATTCAATTAATGTTAAATATTCTTGTCTTTTCAAGGATATTGAAAACCTTAACTTTTAAGTGTTGTTTATATTGTAGTGAACCATTTATGATACAATTTTTAATGATACCAGGTGGATCATCCTAATTCCAGATTAACTACATCCCACTGACACAATTTCTTCCCCAGCCTGCTGCCACCTGTCTGGTACCAAACCCATTCAGCTGTGGAAAATGACAGCTGGTTCTTCAGGGTGGGAAGTGGTGGGAGCAGAAGTCAGGTGAAAATGACTCATTAGCAATGAAATGGAAAAATTGTGCAGACTTCCCTGTGGACATTTTGGATGATGCATAGCTCTTTTTTTCCCAAGGCTTCTCTCACTCTGATAGCTCAATTCAGAGTTAATTGCAAAACAAAACAAAACAAAACAAGAATGTATTTAATTCTCAAACATTTTTGAAATTACTGTCGTGCAATTCTATCATACCTAATCAATGTATTTATGTTCTTCACAAATTTCAACACAAGTTTAAGTTTCCATTTTGACATGAATCACAACAAATTGCCAAAAGAAAAATACTCTGATGTTTTAGCTTTTTGAGCATGTTCAAAAATATTACATTAGAAAGGACCCTGGGATTCGGAGTGGGCATACTGAATCCTAGTCACTCATCAGCTACACGAAATCAAATAGTTCTCTTAACTCCTTTGGACATCAGAATGTACATGAAGAAAACAGAACTTAATGGGCAAAGTGATTGTATTATGCTTAATTAGAATTTTTTTCTCTCCCTTTCCTGTTTCTTTTAGATTTATTTACTTGAAGTTATTAATAAACTACTTATTTCTCTTAAATATTTCTCTTATGTTTGTGCATTTTTATACTGTTTGAAGATTTTTTCATTGGGTATCTGGAATATTTAAAATATAAATAAGACAGAGTTCTATATTCAGCTTTTCAAATATGGAGTTTTCAGAAAAGTACAGCGACAGCTCTGTTAGCATGAAATTAAAAATAAAGACTTTTTACAAAAACTTCTCATATGCTATATCCACATACCCTTCCCATATGCTATTAGTATCAATACATTTATAGGAAATTGTTTTATAGTAAATTACGTGTTGTATAGTAGCTCCTAAATGTTCTTCCAATTATGGAAAGTTAATTATGTTTAGCTAAATAATTATTCACATTTTTCAGACCAAAATGGTAGCAACACTAAAATGATAGAAAGAAACTTAATTTGTGAAAAAGAACTGTCAATGCATAGTGGCACCCTGATAGTAAACAGTAGTGTTTGCCTTTTAGGGCCTTGGCTCTCAAGAGCATGTCCAAATGTTTGACACACTGATGTGCCAAGAATAACCCTGCAAACACCAAGACAGACTGGCACAGTTCCAAAAATAAACTTTTATCATTTGAACTCCTTTTCCACATACATGCACTTGTCTCCTGACCTTTTTCATTTCCTGACAGCCTGAAGCTCTGTCATTAGTAGCAGCCACTAGAAGTCATAGTGCTGCACCTGTCACTATTAGTTAAGAATACCATTCAACTTCAAGGTAACTAGAATTTTTGTCCTTTAGTCTTTTTTGGCTTCCTCAGTTTGGGGTCAAAAGGGTTGTCTGTAGCAAATAACCGAGCATAGAATTTTGTTGAAATATTTCATTTCACAAAACCATGAACTCCCAGACCAACCTTGTTACTGCCATTTATCACACGTTTACCACACGTGTCTTCTATCTTGAAAAACCCTTACCTCCCCTAAGTCCAATGTCATGGAACAAAACTGCTTTCAGACACCACACCAAAAATCTTCACAAAGGATGTAGCAGGCCAGAGTCAGTTTTTACAGACTTTGTTCTCTTAGGGTGCTGACAATCTGTGAGAGCAACTAAAGCTGAAAAAGGTCTTTCCTTCCTTTCTACCACTGGTGCTGCAGCTGTTAGCACTTCTGGTGTCAAGGTACAAATGTCATGAAGGTACTGTCAGTAAAGTAAGAGACATGAAAAACAGCCTGGCAGTCTGGCTAACCACCAGAGCCCTTAATCGTCTCGTTATACACTGCTTGGAGGCGGACTTCTGTTATCACTGTTCCCTCCAATTGCCCTTAATTGAAGCAGTGGGATTTGCTTCACATCACTGAAATGAAAGGGTGTTTTGTGACTCTGCTTAAGAGTGTAATTTCAAAATTGAAGACTAACTGTGGTGCCTAGAACATCATGGTTAAGTTTTCCGTAATTCACACACGTGTGTCATGGGAGGAAGTGGCTTGAATTAAAATCATTTCATAGTTCCCCACCCCAGAGTCTTCCATGGAGAAGAGTACATTTGAAAACTTCAAATACATGAAAGATGTATAACATTTAAATGTCTATTTTGATAACTATATGTGTTCTAATTAGAGAAAATTGCCCAGATACAAGTATAAATGACTGATCAATGAAGTGATTTCTTAGACTTTAAGAGATAATCTATAATTTAGCACAAAAAGGTATAAGGAATTTTATTATATCATGTCTTTTCTAAACTCTGTCACTTAATTTTAGTACAATGCATAACAACAAAGAGGTGGTAGGAAGATACCTTTCTTCAGGGAGTCATGCTGTTGACTAGGGATTTGAATATCGACAAACTGTGTAGCATCATCAATTACTTTTTGATTTGCAGTTATCACCAGCTTTAATCTTGGATATGGTAATTTACTAACCTATTTGTCAGTGTCTCCAGGATGCCTTTGGCATTGGAGCAAAGCTTGTGGACACAATTTCTGGAGACATATGTCACCAGAGGACATAATCAGAAAACAGGAATGGCCCCTCTAGAAAAAATGGCATATGCTCTCTTTACATCCAATTAAAAAGACAATATCATAGACATTATTTTCCCAAGTCCACATTTCATATTTATATACATATGTCCACACATTCCTACAAGGTATACAAATTCATTTATTTCTATATCATTTGTACCATTCTACCAAAACTGCTTTGCTTAAGTTATAGCAGACTAATAATTAAAATAATTATGAAAAAATTACTGGTTTGCAGTAGATGTTCAATCAGTGTAGACCCTTCACTGTCTAATTGTCAACATTAGTAGCCCATTTCTAGGATTTATCTTCCAAAACTCTAAGTGTCTAATCAATATACCTATATGAACATCCTATAGACCCCTGAAGCTTATTATTTTCATACCACCCCATAACTTTTACTTTTCCAATATTACCTATTTTCCTATGGCTTTGTTATCCATGTATTTCCTTGGAAAAGCAAAATAAAACAGAACAAAATATAAAGTATCAGTTTCCCTGACATATATTTTTACCTCACTTTTTCCATCTAATATTTCACTATATTCTATGATTATAATTCAGAAAATGTGCCAAATCTGGGTCCATCTTCAATTCTGAAGTTCAGCCTGGAGTTTCTCTCACTGGCCAATAGCAGTGGCCTCTTAACACTTTTTCCTGTCCCTCTCCCTCTCTCCACCTCAATTTGTTCTATCATTTAGGCTATATTTCCTTACAAACCTACAGCACCATACTTATGAATAGAGGCATTCATAAACTTCCCTTTGCCAAATAATAATGTTCAGAAACCTTAGGTTGAGGCTAATTATAATCTTTTCTTTCCAACTCCATTATCTGATAGTCTCTCTATATTAAATGAACTACTCACCATACCAAATGTTTTTGTTAGAGTAGGCAGTCAATTAGGTTCTAACAGGTTGCTTTGAAGTCAACATCAAGGAAGTCATGGCCAGCTAGGGAAGATCAGCACTCCACAAAAAGCTAGATCAAACCAGACAGGCCCCAAATGGCAGATGCCATGACAAGAAACCCCTGACCAAATCAGGAAGAAAAAGCTAGAAACCCTGCTTCCCTCCCCAAGTAATGAATATTCCACCCCTAGTTAGCAACTATCAATAAAAGAAATCCAGCCATGTGCTCTCTCTCATTCTCTTGCTCTCTCACCTGCTCTTGTATCTCCAGAGTGTACTTTTCACTTTAATAAGTTTTCCTGCTTGTTATTCAACTACTGTGCTGTATGTCTTTAAATTCCTTCTTATGACAAGACCAAGAATGTTCAGTGACTCCTTAAGTTCTGGCTGGGTCAAGACTCCAGGGCCCAGGGACTCCCCAGTTCACTAGGCAACATCTTTTTGGTGATCAGGAAGAGGTAACAGCAGTTTGAGTGACTCTCATCATCTGTGAGTCTCCAAATCTCACCTCCCTTGTTCTGGAGAGTTGCTTAGTCAACACTGCTCCTCCTTGTTCTACTCGCTCTTTCCGATACACCTGGGAACAGGACAGTCTTTTAGCATTTATGAGAGATTGATTTTCAGGTCCAAAGAATAAAGGGACACTTGGTCCTTCCCACCAAAAGGTGTTCTTAGGTGACTAAAGGTCTCAGGGAAATGTCTGAGTTATTCTTCGAGATGCTAACAGTCCTATAGGGAACTCCTTCTCATAGTAATTAATTTCTAGCTTGCCTGGGGACACACACATATGGATTGATCATCGAGTGCTCCCAGCCTTCCTAGATGTCTTAAACTTCCAGTCAAAGAAACCGAGACATGTTAAAGGGTACTTTCCAGCCACTCATGGAAGTAATACTCACAAGTGTTGTCACTAAATCCATTACACTGATACTTACATGACTGTCCCATATTCCCAGGCTGTCTCTATCTCATGAGAAATCTTTCTGGTCCTTCTCTTATGTGTTAGTGTCTTATGCTTATTTCTCTCATCTTTTCTGACTGACTATGGAATGTTCCAGCACATTATCATCTGCTCTATCTGACAACTGCCAGAAGTGGGACAGTTCAAAACTGACACCAGGTAGATTGAATGCATTGGAGTTCACTTTGAAAGGTGATCCTGAGAGTGGTGGAGGCTTGCTCTTATGCTATGCATTGTTCAGATATTTTCAGGTCTCTTGGATTATGGGATGCTGTGATTCCACCCTGCCACTCACTCCCCTCCAGATTCCTCTCATAGCTATTCCACATTCTCCTCTGCCAGTGGTGGTGCAAGGAGACCTGCAGGATGTTCTGCCATCACAGAGATCCTGTAACTCACATTGTTGTGTTTGTACAGGTCATCATATAATTTGTTATAAGCCATTTTACTTCCTAGCAAGGGACCCTGCCCAATGAGACTTTTCCCTGTGGGTTTGCCTTAGTCATCACTTAATTGAATGGCATTCAACCAAAGCAATTCAGGGATGCAGAGAATTAAAAAAAAAAAATAGAGGCTAATTTCACCTGAACTGGTGGCAAAAAGAGATCAAAAGATTTCTATGGTTTTGACAAGAAATAGACCATAAAAGGGACCCTCATGCCTGGCAGCCATTATCTGCCACCAACTGTTGATAATGGGAACGAGCTATTCAGAGATCTTGGAGTCATAATGATGTCCTCCTCTGGGGATTCCAGCCCAGGATTTCAAGGTTACTTATGGGACACCATTGTTATTGTTCCCAGTGGAATCTTCAGACAGGCTGAGACTCCTACAACTGCAGGCACCAGGATGAAGGCAGGCTGAGACTCCTACAACTGCAGGCACCTGGGACACCAGGTCATCACAGGTCATGCCAGCAACTGCCATGGTCATGGGGAAAATGGACAGCAGGCTGGGGATGCCCAAAGTTCACTCACCCTCAGAACTGAGAGAGTTCCAAATTAAAGTCCAATCGATATCATAGCACAGAATCAACACTCCTCAGAATAATGGACTCTGGGCATCTATTGAGGTTCTTTGTCAACTCTCTCCCTGAAGACAATGGAAAATTCCACCTCTGTCTCTAAAGATTCTCCTCTAAGGTGTATCTTGAGACACCAGAATCAGCTCCCATTAAAGGCCTAAAAAACAAAACAAAAACTGCTGGTTTGCCAGATTAAGTTAAATCTCAGTGCAGGGGTGCCTTTTCCTGAGTTTTCTGAGGAAATTCATGTTGATTGTAAGGAAGGATGAGCAGGTGTTCCCTGTTCTGGAGGAGCATGAGGATGAGGATGTCTGCACGACCCAGGTGCCCACCTGAACCAGGGACAATACTTTGATGGATAAAGGGAGATATCTCTTGGGACCCTGACTATCCAAGGTGATGCTCTTAGGGTTCAGCAGGAACCCCAAGGCAACTGTCACTGTTTATCTCTCCTTTAAATGAATAACCGATCCTCAATCCCACCTGACACTCCCTTGGGATGCATCTTAAGAAGTTAGAACCAGTTTGACCCTGACAACTCCTATGCTTACTTCCCAAGTCCATTTATTTTGTAACACTGTTAGCCTCAATATAAACTAGAGAATGAAGAAGTTTGAAAAATAAAAGGTAGTCTTAACTATAACACGATATTACAACTTGATTTCTTCTGTAAAATGGACCAAAATTCTATATAGTCAGGCCTTTCTGGCCCTGTACCAAAACCCTGATCTGTCCATACTCTTTCTGCCCCTCAATCCACCAACAGTTCAGTTGCCTCAGGCCCTTCAGCTTCTGTTAAACTTCCACCTTACCTGTGTTCTGTCAAGTTCTCTATGTGTCCACCCCCCTTTGTCTCTTTTGTAAACAGGTTGCTGCCAAGTTCTTGTACATATATCCCTCCTGAGTCACTTGACTCCTCTGTTTGCTTTTTGTGTATGTGTCAGATTGAAATATATCTTGAGAGGATATATTTGTTATATTGTTATATTAGGGTTTTCTCTCTCATTAGTTTCCCCAGTTAGTGGCTATGATAATTGGAGCCAATTGTCTGGTTGGTCTACCTTGAGATGTGGTCTTTAGGGAATATTCTCAAACAGCTGCTGAAACTTATTTTGTTTCAGGGATGTACCCTGTTTTCTCTAGCCCAACATGGACTACCTATTTTCATTTTATGTTGGTGAAAACAACAACAACAAACAACAAGAAAGTGTTTCTGTTCATCTGTCCAAGTTGATGAGTTTTAGGTCCAGGAGTCCTCTTTTTCTGCCTTGTGGGCTTTTTATCCCCTTCCAGCCTTGCTGCCTCTACCTCCCCTCCTCCTTTCTGGGCACCCCGATGGGCATGACTTGCATAACTAGCTCCTATACCATCCTCACTGCCTCTGACAACATTGACTCCTGCTACTCCTACACTTACTACCAAAGAGGGGGAAATAAAAGCACCCCAAGCTGATGGCTTGCCTCATTATGAGGTTCAAACTGAACCATTAGGGGCCCAAGGGTTCCCATGGATTTAAACTGTCCATTTCAGATATCCCCACAAGAGCCCCAAGTAAAATTGACAACGGGGAACCAATTAACTTACTTTCTACTGAACATAAGTACAGCATATTTGGTAGTTAAGCTAACTTAAGTTTGTTGGCTTAATTAAAACAGACATCTTTAGAGTTATCAGGATTAAATATAAAACTTCTTTCTACCTAGGTTTACTAAAGGTCAAGTGAACTCATGTTACCTTTGCTGCAATTTGTCAGCAAAAAGATGACTTAAAATGATGGTTTATTTTCACTGTTGTTTAACATAGTACTAGAAGTCCTAGCCTCAGTAATCAGACAACAAGAAGAAATAAAAGGCATCCAAATCAGCAAAGAAGAAGTCAAACTCTCACTCTTCGCAAATGACATGATACTTTATGTGGAAAACCTGAAAGACTCCACCAAAAAATTACTAGAACTCATACAGGAATTCAGCAAAGTCTCAAGATATAAAATCAATGCACAGAAGTCTGTTGATTTCTGTACACTAACAATGAAGCAGCAGAAAGAGAAATTAAGGAATCAATACCATTTAAAATAGCACCAAAAACTATAAGATACCTTGAAATAAACCTAACCAAAGAGATAAAAGATCTGCACTCTGAAAACTATAAAATACTCATGAAAGAAATTGAGGAAGACACAAAGAAATAGAAAAACATTCCATGCTCATGGATTGGAAGAAAAAATATTGTTAAAATGTCTATACTATCCTCCCCCTCCTGCTATCTTCTTCTTCTTTTTTTTCTTAACATGCAATGCATTATTTGTTTCAGAGGTACAGATCTGTGATTCAACAGTCTTGCACAATTCACAGGTCTCACCATAGCACATACCATGAGAGATGAACTCTGAAAAACAAACTGAGGGTTCTAGAGGGGAGGGGGGGCAGGAGGATGGGTTAGCCTGGTGATGGGTATTAAAGAGGGCACATTCTGCATAGAGCACTGGATGTTATGCACAAACAATGAATCATGGAACACTACACCAAAAACGAATGATGTAATGTATGGTGATTAACATAAAAATAAAAATTTAAAAAAAATCTATACTACCCAAAGCAATCTACACATTTAATGCAATCCCTATCAAAATAACACCAGCATTTTTTGCAGACCTGGAACAAACAATTCTAAAATGTGCATAACCAGAAAAGGCCCCAAATAATCAAAGAGATGTTGAAAAAGAAAAGAATAGCAGGAGGCATCACAATCCCAGGCTTCAAGCTGTATTACAAAGCTGTAATCATCAAAATAGTATGGTACTGGTACAAAAACAGACACAATGATTGATGGAACAGAATAGAGAACACAGAAATGGACCCTCAACTCTACAGTGAACTAATCTTTGACAAAGCAGGAAAGAATATCCAATGGAAAAAAGACAATCTTTTCAACAAATGGTGCTGGGAAAACTGGGCAGTGACATGCAGAAAAATGGAACCTGACCACTTTCTTACACCACACACAAAAATAAGTTCAAAATGGATGAAAGTGTGAGAAAGGAATCCATCAAAATCTTAGATGAGAACACAAGTCGCAACCCCTTTGACCTTGGTCACAACAATTTCTTGCTATATATGTCTCCAGAGGCAAGGGAAACAAAAGCAAAAATGAACTATTGGGACTTCATCAAAATAAAAATCTTTTGCATGGCAAAGGGAACAATCAACAAACCTAAAAGGCAACCTATGGAATGGGAGAAGACATTTCAGATAAAGGGCTACTATCCAAAATCTATAAAGAACATCTCAAAAGCAATAACCCACCAAAAAACAAAATAAATCCAGTCAAGAAATGGGCAGACATCATGAACACACATTTCTCCAAAGAAGACATATAAACGGCCAATAGACACATGAAAAAATGCTCAACATCACTTATCAACAGGGAAACACAAATCAAAACCACAATGAGGTACCACCTCACATTGGTCAGAATGACTAAAATTAACAAGTTAGGAAATGACAGATGTTGTCAAGGATGCAGAGAAAGGGGAACCCTCTTACACTGTTAGGAATGCAAACTGGTACAGCCACTCTGGAAAACAGTATGGAATTTCCTCAAAAAGGTAAAACAGAACTGCCCTATGACCCAGCAATTGCACTACTAGGTATTTATGCAAAGTGTACAAATATAGTGATTTGAAGGGGCACATGCACCCCAATATTTATAGCAGCAATGTCCACAATTGCAAAAATATGGAAAGAGCCCAGATGTCCATTGATGAATGAATGGGTAAAGAAGATGTGGTATATATGTACGATAGAATACCACTCAGCCATCAAACAGAATGAAATCTTGCCATTTGCAACAACATGGATGGAACTAGAATGTATTATACTCAGTGAAAGAAGGCAGTCAGAGAAAGACAAATACCATATGATTTCACTCATATGTGGGATTTAAGAAACAAAACAGATGAACATAGAGGAAGGGAAGGAAAAATAAAATAAGATAAAAACAGAGAGAGAGGGAAACCATGAGACTCTTAACTCTAGGGAAAAATTGGGGGTTACTCAGGGGAGGTAGGTGAAGGAATGCGGTAATTGGGTGATGGGCATTAAGGAGGGCACTTGATGTAATGAGCACTGGGTGTTATATGCAACTGATGAATCACTAACCTCTAACCTGAACCTAACAATACACTGTATGTCAACTAACCTTAATTTAAAATATAAAAATTAGATTTATTTTGTCTGTCTCATAAAGTTTTCATGGGTAATTGATAAGAACAAACAGATTCAATAAAAAAAATGTTTAGAGCTTTCAAAATCTTTGGTTATCTGAAGCTTAAATGATAAATTGGATTGAATTCATTGGATACCTAAGTCTTTTCCAAATAAAATAGAATATTAAAGCATTGATTACTTAACAAACATCAGTTTGTCTGCTTTTGGCCCATTATTGCAGAGAAACTAAGGATATTGGGTCAATTGATAAACTTGCTTTATGCTTTATTTAAGAATTGTACTATGGAAAAGCATTGTTTTAGAAATTATGAAATGTATTCATAAACTTTAGTTCTAAAAATTTCTGGTGTAACAAACAGTTCACAATTGGTTACTACATAATTTTCACTGGAGACTAAGGTTACTAAGAAAAACTAATGATGTAATGTATGGTGATTAACATAACATAGTAATAAAAAATTATAATAGGATTTATCTTAAATAAATAATAGTATGAGGAATGGAAATATATTGAGAAAAAACACATAATTTTACCCTAAAACAAGATTGGTTATTTCGAGTAAAGGTTTCAGGCAAAATCTAAATAAAAAAAGTTGTAGAAGGTTAGTAAGGAGAAAACTTTGGAATTTGTGTATGATCAGAACTGACTAAGATTGAAATGAATGGATTTTAAAATTACACTGGTATAAGATTGAGATTCAGCTTTTTTCTGTATTAAAAAGATAGTTTTCAGGGAGTCTGGGTGACTCAGTTGGTTAAGTGTCTGCCTTCCGCTCAGGTCATGATCCCAGGGTTCTATGATCCAGCTCCATGTCGGGCTCTCCTCCCAGATTGTCGTGCTCTCTTTCTCACTATCTCTGTCTCTCTTTCTCAAATAAATAAATAAAATCTTTTAAAAAAGGATAAAGTTTTCTTAGATTTTTCACCTGATCTTGGTAAGAAATTGTTAACAATTTTTTTTCTTCTTTACCCAGAAAACCAAATTTTCTGTTTGTCTTTATCAAGTCTTTAATTACTTAAGAATCCTGAAACTTCTCAATACTAAAAAAGCTAAGTTTTGCTAACAACTGTATAACCTTCTGTAGGATCCTTTATTGCCACCTTGGTTAAATATAAATATTAATTTTTTTAATGGTCTGTAATCCTGTTTAAGAATGTATTTTAAAACTTTTTTGACTAATTAGGCTTGTTCACTTGGTGTGTTAGTTTACTTGGGAAGCACTGTTAAACAAATGCGGTGAACTTTCCTAGGCTGTATTATAAAGGTAAATGCTGTAACTGTTCCAAAATTATATGAAATTCCTAAAGTTTTTGTATGTTCTGATTTATACCAGCTGACCTTATGGTCATCACTAGACATTCTAATTATCAAAATGTTTGTGTCAGAAATAAATAGGTTTTCAGGTCAATTACCTTACAATGAACTCTTCATCGGATCTTCAACCATGTCCATCTCTGAGGTTTTTTGTTTTTTGTTTATTTTTTGGTCATGTATAATTATTGTCCTTATCCTTTGCAAAATGTGTTTCATCTTCAAGGAAATTCATGAAAAGATCTTTCTAACAAATACAGGTTTCTGATATTTCTAAGATCATACAACTAAACTGGGTAAGAATTCCTGGAACTAATGGAAAAGCTGCATTCACACAGAACAGGAATTAATAACATGGGGATAATGAACTGAGGAAGATGATTATAGTTTTTTATGACTCTTGTTTGAAACACTGTTGGTGCTCTAATATTTTTCTTCCAGATTGAGAAAGCTTAATCTTAAGATATCAATGACTTACAGGAATATGATAAAATATACCTTTGTGTACAAATTGAAACATTTAGCTTTGCTCCTGACCTGAATCCTCTGAAATTCAGAGACTCTTGGTGAATATTCTTTCTTTTATGGAATATAATTATCTGCATATATGTGAAAATCTATCCTCCTTGTAACAGGACACCATTGGAAATTGGTTATATAACCAGGGCTTTGACTGGAATGTCATATTTGAGACATGCATAGACAGATATGACCAGACAGCTTTTAAGAACTAAGGTTGACTTTATGGAGCCCCTTGGAAATGTTGACCTGATACCTTGCTTACAGAGTTCCCAGCAGCCTTACCAGGTGAGTAAAGTATGTTACTTTCTGGCAGGTGCAGGAACCTCAGGATATTTTGAGGACCTTGAGATGAGGAATTCACCCAAATCTATAGGTATTGCAGACAAGTCTGGCAACAAGTATTTGGCTTGGCTCCAGCCTCAAGAAGCTATTAAAAGTTCAATCTAGAGATTCCTTATGAAAAGTTCTGGCAAAGCGGATTTTTAAAAACTTATATGGCCGGGGCGCCTGGGTGGCTCAGTCATTAAGCGTCTGCCTTCGGCTCAGGTCATGATCCTAGGGTCCTAGGATCGAGCCCCACATCAGGCTCTCTGCTTGGCAGGAAGCCTGCTTCTCCCTCTCACACTCCCCCTGCTAGTGTTGCCTCTCTCATGGTCTCTCTCTCTCTGTCAAATAAATAAATAAATAAAAAATTTAAAAAATTTAAAAAAAATTATATGGCCAATAACAATTCTTGCTGACCTTATGTAAATAATTAAGCCAAATTTGTTAAACCTGGACTTGTTTTACAAAGGAGTTAGTCTTAATTTGCTTATCTTTAATGGAAATGAGGGTGATTTCAGAGAGAGAAAATGTTTCAAAAACATATTTTTGTAGATATTAGATTTTAATATTATTTATTATAAATGAGAGTAGATCCTAAATTCCTCTGGTTTCCTCAAATATCTGGCTATAACTCTCCAAACCAAAGGATCCAATCTTCTTCCATTCTCTTCACTTAAAGTCATTAAAAACTGAACTGCCTTTTTCCCTGAAGCCCCGCAGACTGAAACTGGACAAATTGAGGTCAACTTCAGAGAAATTGCCACAAATTGCCTCGTGTATAGACAATCTTTGTGCCTGTTGCTTTATGAGTCACTCAAAAGAATCACCAGACATTTGAATTGCAAATCAGAAAAACCCATCTGATTGCAGCTGCCTGCTCCCATGCCATCTGAGGATACCTTGAGCCTATCATTTAGAAATCTCACTGACAATACTTGGGACTCAGACAGGGGGTTTGTAATATGCTCCATTAACCTATGTTTTTATTTTGTTTCCATAGAAGTTCCTTTTATTAATTACCTGATTGCTTGCTAAATAAAATAGTCTATATGACAGCTAACGCCACCTGCTACACCTGCATTAACTCCTCCTGGGAAGTAAGAATATATATAAATAAAATCAGGCAGCAAGACACTTGGCTACAAGAGGCCCTTGACTACATTTTTACAAAATGTGAGGAGTCTGCACAGTGACTAAAACATCAAGCTGCATATGGATCAATTCATCTGGAGAGGTTAAAGAAAGCTTCCAGGTCATTGGAACAATAACTAACTGGACCACAGTTCCCTATAAACCCACCCTATCTCCTCTTCCTGATGGGACTCCTTTTTCTTCTGGTTTCCCAACCTTTCATGGTTATATCTTCTTTTTGGACCCTTAATAACCATTCACCTTATTCTGATGCTTGGACCTTGTATCCTAAAGTTACCAAAAAAAAATTTATTTCCTCTCCCTTCAGAAAGATAAATCTCCAGATGGTGGTCCATAACAACTCTGAAACAAAAGAATATAAACACCCACTAGACCAAGCCATGGGTTCCTTCTACTCCCCACTGTCCATCCAGCTTCCCTAAAACCTAGAGAGCAAGGATTTCTGGAGTACTCAGGCAGGATCAACATCCCACACCAGCATGAAGTAGTTACAGAAGATGGGCCATCTCCGATTTACCTTTAAAAGATTTTAAGGGCCCAGAGTCCTTGAGCAGAGAAAGTTAGAGCAGGCAGTTAGGTTTTAACAGGATGCCTGAAGGTCAGCATTGAGGAAGTTACGGCCAGCAATTGGGAAGGTCAGAAGTCCGTCCTCACAGCACTCCACAGGAAGCTGGATCAAGCCAGACAGCCTAAGGTGGAGGATGCCATGACAAGAAACCCCTGACAAAATCAGGAAGAAAAAGTGAGAAGCCCTGCTATCAGCCCCAAGTAATAAATGCTCCATCCCCTAATTAACAACTATCAATGAAAAATAGAAACAAAAATTAATAACTATCAATAAAAATAGAAACACATTTCCCAGGACACACCTCTCTCTCTCTCTCTCTCTCTGGCTTTCATATCTTGAGATTGTACTTTTCTCTTTAAGAAACTTTCCTGCTTGTGTTACTCACCCACTGCGCTATATGTCTGACCTTGAATCCCTTCTTGTGACAAAACCACGAACTGTCAGCTACTCCTTCAGGTTTGGCTGGGTTGAGGTCTCAGGGCCTAGGGATTCCCCAGTTCACCTGGGAACACTTTCTTCCATGATATAAGGTGTACTCTTCACTCTGCCGGGAATAGACATCAACATCACCTCCACCCTTTATTACCTCACTACTCAAAGTGTGGTCTGCAGAACAGCAACACCAGGATTGCCTGGGAGACTTAGAAATGCAGAATTCCAGGCCCACCCAAGCTACAGAATCAGAATCCCCAATTTTACAAAACCTCACCTTTTATTATACATGATAAATATTACCACTTCCACAAAGCTACTTTTTTTTTAATCTTTCCAATCTGACTATTGTGCACATACTAAAGCATTACAGATGTAATTAAACTTGGACACCTCCTCCCTTCTCTTCCTTCTCTCATCTCTCCTTTTTTCATTTTCCTCCCTCTTTTCTACCTTTTCTACTCTCCTTTACTTCCTGTCAATTCATAGCAGCGGTATTCCCTTAGTTGCCTGCCAATCCATGACTCAGTTTACTTCCACCCTGAATTTCCTTCCAATCTTGCTCCAGTGAAGGCTGAGTTTTTTTTCTTTGCCCAGAAATTAAATACTTTTTCTTGCTATTTGATGATTAAAGTAAAGCTAACCATCACAAACATCATCACCACTGATGATGTGGTTCACTGAACCAGTGAATGCGTTTATTTGCAATAAGATACTGTGTGTGTGTATATATATATGCGTTATATACCATGCTTAGTATGACAAATCCATATTCTTGAAATGAGTGAAACAGCAATTCAAAATTCTTCATGTGGGTAAAATAATAGGATATACTCTTGCTATCAAATTTTTTAGAGCAACTAGATTACTGGGGTTGGGCACCTGGCTGGCTCAGTTGGTGGAGCATGTGACTCTTGACCACAGGGTTATGAATTTGAACCCCATATTGGGTGTAGAGATTATTTGAAAAATCTTAAAAAAGAAAGAGGAACTGGATTGCTAAAATATTTCAGTTGTTTAAAATATTTTATAAAACATGCATGTGCACACACTCCATTTAGACTAACAATCGTTTCATTAATTAAATAAATGAATAGTGTTCAAAAAATTATGTGACATGAATTTTCATATATGTTATGCTACTGAGAAGGTTTACATACTTTCAAAACTGGCATTATTTAATTACTAAATATTTGTTCACTACCTGGATCTTGCAATTTGCTTTTACATGGTTAAAAGGCTTTAACATGTTACCTAATTCTGACCCCTTTTGCGCTAAAATGGGTTCACACCTAAATTCTGATCCATGTACCCAGATACTAAGAGCAAAACAGTCCCCATTCTTCTTTACTTTGAGCCCAGAATATGCTTATCCTATAATATCTTCTTGTGGATAAATTCCTTATTAAGTCAATAAAGTCTGGGTCATGATTAAAGCTAAAGTAATATAAAATAATGACACATTTTTGCACACACACTAACTACTAATCCGGATGTAAATTATTAGATTTAAAAATTTGCTTTTCAGTTGTCTTGTTTATTAAAGACAAGTTAAATGTCCTTTATAATCAATAAATACAAAATTAGTGAATATTAATTTTATGTGAATTAATCCACCTTGTAAAAAAGACAAATTTTTCTTTGAAAATGTACACTTTGAGATTAAGTATGATGCTTTATATCATATACACTGTCTGTGCTCTGTTGTAAATTACATTTACTTAAGCAGGAAGGATCCTCCTGAAATCCTAAATAAATCATTTTGTCCTCTCATTCAATAGGTGAGAATTTTCCTGCTGTTTCAAAGTTAACACCTTACCACATCTTTGGCTGTCTATAGAAGGCTTGACTCTAGGATAAATTAATGGAAGGATATGTCAATCTTAGAAATTAAAGATTCAAATAAAAATGGATTAATAAGGCCACTTTTATAACCAAACAAGTGAAAATCTGTGTCAAACCACAAACAATTCAAGCTAAAAATGGGTCACAATGATTTACATATTTCAAGTTAATTTGCTTTTATTCCTCAATCATGACCTACATTTATGAAATTATTTTGCTAGTGTGATCCTATTTGTTGATTGTTAAACCTTATTTGGTTGATATTTGATTTCTGTTCATTGAGCTTAGTATTCTAGAGAAAATAGAAAAACAAGACCAACAAAAATCTTGAAATCTTGAATAATGTGATGATACCTGAGAAAAAGGTAAATCTGTCTATGGAAAATTAGGTGTAGTGTAATTTCAAACAGTTTTAGGTGTTCCAGTTCTTTTATCTACTCTTTCTGCTCTCTTTGTACTAAAGCCACTCTTGTTTTTCCAAACTGTGAATACAATAAGTACTTTCATTAAAATCGCTTCTCCTTGTCTTTCAATAGAGGACCTGCAAGCCCATCTCCATTTCTCTAATTGTTATTTGCCATTTAATATTTGAAGGACTTCAAATGATTACCTTAATTTCTCTGAATGAACTCTTTTTTTCCTATTTATCGTATATGATTTTTGAGAATATAATAATGATGACTAATATTTATTGAATACTTACTAAATACTTTAGAGTATTCTTAACACTTCACATACACTATTTGAACTATATTTCACAACAATCCTATGCAGGAAGGCTAAATATATGCCAACACCATATAATTCAATGTAAGCAAACTGGGTAGAGCCATTTTCTTAACTTTCTGGCCATATTATATTGCCTTCTGATGAAGGAGATAGAAGGATATTATAGTAGAAACTATTGTATCATATGTAGGAAAATAAATGTATTTCCTGAAGCTTACACATTGTGTGAAACATTATCTACATCTAATGTTCACAGCAATACCATAAAGATATCATCATCATAATCTTTAACATATAAGGAATCCAAGACTCACAGAGAGTCTATATAATTTACAGCAGATCAAAAAGCAAGTATGTGGCAAGATCATTTTTCAAAACAACATATGTTATCTTTAATCCAGGCACATCATATCATATCATTTTGCTCTCAAACATTGCTAGTTCATTGCAATTTTTGAGGAAGCAAATGATATATATATGCCACTGTTATGCATTATTTAATTAGCTTTTTGTTTTGTTTTGCTTTGCTTTTGTTGGATTGATGTAAAATACGTGTTCAAATTTCACTGAAACAAATTTTCTCTATTGCATTTCTGATACTTCATTTCAGATGGTGCAGGCCTAATCACAGTCAAAGAATGAATTGGAGGCCTTTTGAAATTTCTCTCCTGGCTAAAAGACAGTGGCAGTCAACAAAAGAGCCATCTGTTGTGATATCTTCAGCAATAGTGGCTTAGGAGATATAAAAGTCTAAAGAGAGTTTTGCAAGTTATGTCTTAGATAGTAAATAGGACTGAGAGATAATTTTCAGATAGGAAGCTAAAAAATATTCTTAATCTTTCTTTGGAGTTTTGAGGATGGTCAGAGAGCTATAGGTACTAGAATATTATATACACAACTAAGAATATGGTCAATTTTAATATTACAACAAACTAGCATGAAGAATAAAATATAATCTCCTTAAAACTATAATGCTATTGATTTTAAGAGTTTGACATTTTGAAAAGTCTTATATTTCAAGAATGTAAAAATAAATTCAACATTAGGTCATTTTTAGAATCTTTGGAAGAGATCAAAATAAGATTGTTTCGTCTTTAGTAAAAAGAGTACCCAAGGAGAAAATCTGAAAATGGTAGTGTGATGAGCTCTTTGGACCCTTTCCTTAGTGAAACAACCATAATTGGTGAACATTATTTAAAAAAAATCTAAGTCTCTGAAAATTGTCCTTAGAGCATACAGCAAATTAATAAAAATTTATTCAAGGAAATCTACTAAATCTGTGCTACAAGTGTCAAAGTTTACACTACTTGAGAAAGGACTTCCTCTTTTATTCCATTCCCCACCCTCCACACACTGTAATGGAAAGCTCCACTCTTGTGGGTTTGGCCAAAAACATGTGACTCTCTAATATGGGCTAATGTATCTCCTTCCCCAACTCACTTGAAAAGGCCAGCACAACCCTGAAACCAAAATCTGACCATGGCATTATAAAATAAAAAGAATACATACAGAACAATGGCCTTCCTAAATATGGGCACAAAATTCTTTGACAAAAATTAGCAAAGCAAACAGTAATATGTAAATATAGATATATAGATATAGATAGATAAGATGACACAGTGGGAAAGAATTCTAGATGGGTTTTCTAGTTCAAAATTAATCAAACTAAATAATTATATTAACAAAATAAAGGAGGAGTGCCTTGGTCGCTCAGTTGGTTGTGACTCAGACCACTTCAGCTGGGGTTGTGATCTCAAGGTCCTGGGATCAAGCCCCTTGTCAGGTTTCCTGCTCAGTGGGGAGTCTTCTCCCTCAACCCTTTCTCCCCCGCTCATGCACACACTCTCTCTCAAATAAATAAATAAAATATTTAAAAATAAATAAATAAATAAATAAATAGGAGAAAAATGTATATGCTAATCTTAATAAATGCAGAAAAAGTGTTTGACAAATTGAGCCAATAGGGGATTAACAAATTGTGATTTTTAACAAACAAAAATAAAGACTTTTGATATATTCAAGAGAATGAACAAATCTCAAACAATATTTTATTTTTTTATTTTTTATTTTTTATGGGATTTTTTTTCATTATGTTCAGTTAGCCAAGATATAGTTCATCATATGTTTTTGTTGTAGGGTTCAACGATTCATTATTTGCATATAACACCCAGTGCTTATCACAACAGGTGCCCTCCTTAATACCCATCACCCAGTCATCCCATCTCCCCACACCCCTCCCTTCTGTAACCCTCAGTTTGTTTCCCAGTGTCCAGAGTCTCTCATGGTTTATCTCCATCTCTGATTTCTTCCCAGTTTTCCCTCCATTCCACTGTGGTCCTCTGCTCTATTCCTTATGTTCCACATATGAATGAAACCATATTGTAATTATCTTTCTCTGTTTGACTTATTTCAGTTAGCATAATCCCCTCCAGTTCCATCCATGCCAATGCAAATGGTGGGTATTCATCCTTTCTGATTGCTGAGTAATATTCCATTGTATATACATATGTACCACATCTTCTTTATCCATTTGGCTGTTGAAGGGCATCTTGGTTCCTTCCATAGTTTGGCTAATATGGACTTTGCTGCTATGAACACTGGGCTGCATTTTCCCCTTCTTTTTACTACATCTATATCTTTGGGGTAAATACCTAGTAGTGCAATCCCTGGGTCGTAGGGTAGCTCTATTTTTAACGTCTTGAGGAACCTCCATACTGTTTCTCAGAGTGGCTGTACCAGCTTGCATTCTTACCAACAATGCAAGAGGGTTCCCCTTCTCCACAACCTTGCTGACACTTGTTTCCTGTCTTGTTAATTTTTGCCATTCTATCTGGTGTAAAGTGGTATCTCATTATGGTTTTGATTTGTATTTCCCTGATGGCTAGTGATTTTGAACATTTTTTCATGTGTCTGTATGTCTTCTTTGGAGAAGTGTCTGTTCATGTCTTCTGCCTATTTCTTGAGTGGATTATTTGTTTTTTGGGCATTCAGTTTGGTAAGTTCTTTATAGATTTTGGATATCAGCCCTTTATCTGAAATATCATTTGCAAATATCTTCTCCAATTCTGTGGGTTGCCTCTTAGTTCTGTTGACTGTTTCCTTTGCTGTGCAAAAGCTTTTTATCTTGATGAAGTCCCAATAGTTCATTTTTGCTTTTGTTTCCCTTTACTTTAGAGACGTGTCTTGAAAGAAGTTGCTGTGTCCAATGTCAAAGAAGTTATTGCCTATGTTCTCCTCTAGAATTTTGATGGATTCCTGTCTCACATTGAGGTTTTTCATCTGTTTTGAGTTTATCTTTGTGTGTGGTGTAAGAGAATGGTCCAGTTTCATTCTTCTGTATGTGGCTGTCCAGTTTTCCAGGCACCATTTATTGAAGAGACTATCTTTTTTCCATTGGATGGTCTTTCCTGCTTTGTCAAATATTAGCTGGCCATAGAGTTGAGGGTCCATTTCTGGGTTCTCTATTCTGTTCCATTGATCTATGTGTGTGTTTTTGTGTCAATATCATACTATCTTGATTACTATGGCTTTGTAATATAGCTTGAAGTCAGGTTTTGTGGTGCCCCCAGCTTTGGTTTTCTTTTTCAACAATCCCCTGGCAATTTGGGGTCTTTTCTGGTTCCATACAAATTTTAGGATTATTTGTTCCATCTCTGTGAAAAATGTCGATGGTATTTTGATAACGATAGCATTGAAAGCATAAATTGCTCTGGGAAGCATAGACATTTTCACAATGTTTATTCTTCCAATCCATGAGCTTGGAATGTTTTTCCATCTCTTTGTGTCTTCCTCAATTTCTTTCATAAGTGTTCTGTAGTTTCTAGAGTATATATTCTTTACCTCTTTGGTTAGGTTTATTCCTAGGTATCTTATGGTTTTTGGAGTTGTTGTCAATGGAATTGATTCCTTAATTTGTCTTTATTCAATTACATTGTTAGTGTATAGAATGCAACTGATTTCTATGCATTGATTTTGTATTCTGCCACATTACTGAATTGCTGTATGAGTTCTATTAACTTGAGGATGGAGTCTTTTGGGTTTTCCACATAAAATATCATGTCATTTGTGAAGAGTGTCATCCCCCCACCCCCTCCCATCTAGAACCCTCAGTTTGTTTCTCAGAGTCCATAGTCTCTCATGGCTCATCTCCCCCTTTGATTCCCCCCTTTTCATCCTTTCCCTCCTGCTATCTTCTTCTTCTTCTTCTTCTTCTTCTTCTTCTTCTTCTTCTTCTTCTTCTTCTTCTTCTTCTTCTTCTTCTTCTTCTTTTAACATATAATGTATTATTTGTTTCAGAGGTACAGGTCTGTGATTCAACAGCCTTACACAATTCACAGTGCACATACCCTCCCCAATGTCTTTGAATGCAGCAAAGGCAGTCTTAAGAGGAAATTATATAGCAATAAAATCCTTTCTCAAGAAACAAGAAAGGTGTCAAATATACAACCTAACCCTACACGTAAAGGAGCTGGAGAAAGAACAGCAAATAAAGCCTAAACCCAGCAGGAGTAGAGAAATAATAAAGATCAGAGCAGAAATCAATGACATAGAAACCAAAAGAACAGTAGAACAGATCAACGAACCTAGGAGCTGGTTCTCTGAAAGAATTAACAAGATTGATAAACCCCTGGCCAGACTTACCATCGGTGGCTTTTATGATATTGAGGTATGTTCCCTCTATCCCTGTACTTTGAAGGATTTTAATCAGGAAAGGATGCTGTATTTTGTCAAATGCTTTCTCTGCATTGATTGAGATGATCATATGGTTCTTTTTTTTTCTTTTATTGATGTGCTGTATCACATTGATTGATTTGCAGATGTTGAACTACCGTTTCATCTCAGGAATAAATCCCACTTGGTCATGGTGAATAATCTTTTTAGTGTACTCTTAGATCCTATTGGCTAGAACCTTGTTGAGTATTCAAACAATATTTTAGGTAAAATTTCAGGCTACAAAAATATATACTCTATGATTTCATTTATATGAATTTCAAGAACAGGGATTATCTACGGTGATATAATTCTGGAAATTGTTACCTATTTGTGATGCTAACTGAATGACAATACCACAAGGGTAATTTTCAGGTTATGAAAATATTCTGTATTTTGATGGGATGGTGTTTATACAGGGTGTATATATTTTTTAAATTCATTAAAATATACATTTATGGCAAGTAATTTAACTGTTGTAATGTACCTTAATACAAATAAAAGAATAAAGAAGGGCAAAAATATAAAATGTATTATGAAAACTTTTTCTTTTTTTTAAGATTTTATCTATTTATTTGACAGAGAGATAGAGAGCACAAGTAGGCAGAGAAGCAGGCAGAGGGAGTGGGAGAAGCAGGCTCTCTGCTGAGCAGGGAGCCTGATGCAGGGCTTGGTCCCAAGACCCCAGGATCATGACCTGAGCTGAAGGCAGCTGCTTAACCAACTGAGCCACCCAGGTGCCCCTATGAAAATTTTTTCTAATGTAATCATTAACACCATAATTTCTTACATGGTTATGCCATTTTTTAACAGTGTCCCATTGTTGGACGTTTGTCTTGCATCTAGTTTCTTGTTATGTCTTTATGACAGTTCATAACATTTCTTGGGAGTTGGTGTTTAAGTTGAAATATTTTAAATCTCTTGATGCATATTACCAAATTTCTTTAGAAAATTACTGTATTGATTTAAATTTTGTTATACATTTTTCATCAGCATGTGTCTCTCTTGAGATACATATTTATGCATATAGTCTACATACATATTCACAACTTTTGAAGTATACTTGACATACACTAAACTGTATATATTTATTGTATAATGAGTTTGTTATATGTACACATCTATGAAACCATGACCTCAATCAAGATAGTGAACATTTCCAAAGCCCTTAAAAGTTTTCTTATGCTTTTTGGTAATCCTTCCCTCAAATGTCATTACTGCATAACGGCTCATCCACCTTCTGTCACTGAGATTACTTTGCATTTTCTGGTATACCATGTAATAAAATAAATTGCTATGATCTTTTTTCATTCCTCTTACATTTTCCACAATAATTTTGAGATTAATCTCTGTATTTATTTCTGAATAGAATTATATTAAACAATTTGCTATTATTAAATAAACTAATTGCTGTCATTTGACAACAGCCAATGTAAGATTCCTTAGAGAGGTAAACAAAATGAGTACCACCATCTCCTACTCTTGACATAATTTTCTGAGCTTTAGTATAGAGAGGTAAGAGCCCAGATTAGGAACAGGGTCTGCTACAGAAGTATCTGTGATTGATAGAGCAAAGAGGAATTGGATATACAGTATCCAAGATATTTGTATGGAAATACTTCTTGGATTCTAAGCCAATTTCTGGACTGCAAAAGCACAGGAAAAAAATATGAAGTTCTTAGAGATAGCAGCTGCTAGGAGACTGAGAGCAAATGAAGAATCTTCCAGTGTTGGGAAGATACTAGCCATTTGGATCAGCAAGAATGCAGAGATTATAGTGGACACCCTCCCAGTTCTTTCAATTGGAACCCCACAAAACCATGCAACTTTGAGGAAGAACATGCCATAAGAATAAAAGCTTTGTTTTAAGATTAAGGAAAAAAATAATATAGACCCATCTTAATAAAGCAAAATTTAGGCTTCTTCAGCAGCAAGGTCCCTACCAGAACAAAGTAAAATGTTTTTTTTTTAGAGAAAGAATACAGTAACCAGAATCTCAAAAATATGCATCACTTACAGTGTCCAACATACAAAACAAAATAAAACAGCAACAAAAAGATATTTAAGGATACAGGAAAAAGTAACTGATAATAGTGATAAAATAGTTGATAGATGTATACCCTTAGATAATCCAGATATTGGAGTTAGTAGAAAATAATATCAAAATAACTATAGCTAACATTAAATCCAGAGGGAAATATAGAAAACAGATGAAAAGATGAAGTATCTTAACAGAGAATTATAATATACAAAAAAATAAATCTGTATTTTAGAACAGTAACCTATAAAGAATTAGTAACTCATTGAATGGGTTTAACAGAAGACCCAACACACTAGAAAATACACTTAAACTGGGTGGAATAATAAGGATGAAAACACATGTGCAAAAGTCCTGACAAGTGTAATAGGAATTCCAGAAGGAAAGGAGAGACATAGGGACAAAAATCAATATTTGAAGAAATGATGGAAGGACATCTATCTGAATGCTTGTATTAATTTGTATTTCCTTCTTGGGCAATTGTTTATTTGTCTTCGTGGTGCATTTTCTTGGTATTTTAGTATTTCCTCTTCCATTTGTAAAAGTTCTACATTTTATTATCAATATTAGTGTATTCCTAGCCTCAGAAATGAATTGTAAATTATAAAAAGAACTTACTATGTCCTTTCATAAAATTTCAAAGACTCTCAAATTTTTATACAGTAAACTCAAACTCATCTCAGTATAGTTTGTGAAAACTAAATATTCCTAAATAAGTTAGTCACAGTCATTCACATATTCTTTAAAAAAAAGACTTATTTATTTTATTTTAGAGACAGAGCATGAACAGGAGGAGCAGAGAGTGGGAGAGAGAATCTGAGGCAGACTCCATGCTGAGCATTAAGCCTGATGCAGGGCTTGATTCCATGACACTGAAATCATGACCTGAGCCAAAACCAAGAGTTGGACGTTTAACCAACTGAGCCACCCATGTATCCCACTCACATATTCCTCTGAAGATAGTGTACTGTACCTCTATTGCAAGAAGTATGATGCAATTTTTGTTTATTGATCTGTTTCTTCTACTTTAATCTGAGCTCTTCAACAGCTCTTTACTTGTAGGTTCTCTGTAAATCTTTCCTGGATGGATAGAAAAGTAAAGCAAATACATAATAAAAATAGAGTAAGAAGTTATGAGTTACAGTTGGCACTAAAAGGAAACAGAAGGGAAGCAAAGACTGTGGACTACAGTTTGGATATTCTCCATTATCCTGACAGTAAATTAGCTTTTCATTTGGATGTTACTTTCTTTTAGAAGAATTTGATGCATTTTAAGTTGATGCAGCACTGCATGTTATTAAAGCCAAGCATCATAAATTATTCGTTAAATCATTGAGTTTTGGGAAAATAGAAAGCCAATGAATCACATACCATTTGAACATTGATTTAGTTTCTGCATAAGCTTATGCTGGGTCTGGTGTATGTGTTTGGCTCCAGCAGGTCTGCATACTTTCTAATTTGCTTGAAAACTGCGTGAAAATATTCCCATGGCTCTCTTGTAAAATATGACAGCCTGACATTTTCTTTAATTACAAGACCTGATCTGTTTAATAGCAGAAAATTGGCCTCCAACTTGACAGGCCTCCCCTTTAAAATCAATGGTTAGACTCTAGGGCACCAGTTTGGTCATCAAGATCAATATTAGAAAAAAGATAGCTTGTCAAGACCTCTCAGCCTTCTATTGATTCAAATGAGGAGCAGCTCACAGACTGAATAATATTAGAGCTCTGATCCAATGAACAGAAGCCTCTTATATTAATTTCAGTATAGGCAGATGAATCTGTGATAAATGATGCAAGCATAATTATCCAAGAACTGTAGTTAAAGCTGAATGTTTTCATATATGTATATATATATGAATATCAAACATATATATATGTATATTATATATATACACATATATATATTTAGGATGCATTTATTTATTTTTACCAGTAAGTGAACAAAATAAGAAAAGTGTTACTTTGGCCTTATTAGAAATTAACAAACAAAATTAAAAAAATGGAAAAGCCATCTAATTATCAAAGAATGGAAGGAAAATCATAATGAAAAATAAAAGAGAAAAATTACCATGAGAAGAAAATAAGTGTTTCCTCTTGAATAATTTATTTATGTAACTAAAAACTTGCTAAAGTTTTAGAAAGAATATTTAATTAGAAATCAGTGTTCTGCAATTCCAGTGCTGGCTAATTACATTGTTACACAAGTCACTAAACTTATGTCAGCCTTAATTTCCACTTCTCTTATGTGAAGAACTAGGAAGATACCATCTAAGTATTATTTTAAAAACAACAACAAAAAAATGTAATGTTAGTTACTTTTGTATTTCATTAGTAATTGAAACAAGTCTGGAGGTTGTTTTATTTTCACTTCTAATTAGATGTTAAGGAAAGGTTAGAATGCAAGTTATATCAATGGAGAATGGGAAATTGAAGCCATACCCATGAGAATATTCCATCATACTATACATGTGTATTTAAAAAATTAAAGTAACAGATATTGGTGATCCCTTTATACTTTTAAAAGTTTACAGATTTTGTACTTACCACTGAACTATACACATAAAAGTGGTTAAGATGGTGAATTCTATGTATTTTATCACAATTAAAACTTTTGTTTTAATATGGAAAGCTAGTTTAAAGGTTTTAGTTTAGT
Source organism: Callorhinus ursinus (assembly GCF_003265705.2). Lineage (NCBI taxonomy): Eukaryota > Metazoa > Chordata > Mammalia > Carnivora > Otariidae > Callorhinus > Callorhinus ursinus. The sequence continues at coordinate 33,758,565 of NW_027397081.1, forward strand.
TTATATGTACAAGTAGAGAACTACATTTCAACAATTTGTACTCTAGAAAAATAACTTAGAAACACCTTCATATTGTGAGCTAATTACTACGCCAACAATGATAGCTCATTGAATATCTATAACTTATTGGTCACTATGATAGGTATTTAATTTCCTTTATTTCCTTTACTTATATATAAGAGATTAGTATTTTTCTTACATTTATATGCTTCATATATTTACCTTGTTTTTATATTGTTACCTCATTTATTGTGTGGATGCACAATAGCCATCAAACTTAAGTATTTTACTATGAGAAAAATAAAACTGATATTTGATTAGTAAATTCCTCGAAGTCCAGAAATAACAAATGCCACAGCTTAGATTTTAAATCATTGATCTGACACTAAAATACAATTTTTGACTGTGATAACAAAGCTTAATATCATGTTGCTTATCTTAAAGACTTAAAGTATAGCTTTCCCCTATAATTTAGGTTACATAGTTTCCGAGAAATACACAGTAGCTTTGGATAAAATTTCAGCATTTAAGAAACTGTGAAATTTCAGTTTTTTAATAAATCTTCCTCATAGTTCTAGAATTCTACCAAGATAAAACACTTTCAAACAAAAAACACAAACTACACAATTTTCTATTACCTATTTGGAAAGTTAAAATGGCAGTGCTGACCACTACTGAAACTACTATAGATTTTAAATACAGCACTTCACTTTACAGAAAGGAACATGTTTTTCTCTATTATCTGAAAGACTCTATATAATAGGCCTAAAGGTAAGACATTTTTATTATACCACATGAATGAAAAATTGACCTAGAATTTATTTCCTTATTTCCATAAATTTTAGGCACTGATAACCCAGAAATTTTACCAACTCTCAAATTCTTTTTCTTTCATTTATTTATTTATTTATTTTAAAGATTTTATTTATTCATTTGTGAGAGAGACAGAGAGAGAACAAGCAGGGGGAGAGGCAGAGGGAGAGGGAGAAGCAGACTCCCTGCTGAGCAAGGAGCCTAATGCGGGACTCGATCCCAGGACCCTGGGATCATGACCTAAGCCGAAGGCAGATGCTTAACCATCTGAGCCACCCAGGCACCCATCTTTTTCTTTCATTTAATTAAAAGTTCACAGACTGCTAACTTTTGGTATTTGTGAAACTCTAACAGATGTTATTAAGTGTCTCCTGTGTTAGGAAAACATAAGAGGAATAGAGACTACCTCTTCTCTTCTAACACTAAACTTTATTGTGTGATTTATTTTTTAAATGATTTTTAAGATTTTATTTATTTATTTGAGAGTGAGAACGAGAGATAGAGAGCACGAGAGGGAAGAGGGTCAGAGGGAGAAGCAGACTCCCTACTGAGCAAGGAGGGGACTCGATCCTGGGACTCCAGGATCATGACCTGAGCTGAAGGCAGTCGCTTAACCAACTGAGCCACCCAGGCATCCATATTGTGTGATTTATTTATGTATTGATTTACTTTTATCTCATAATTCATTCAGAGAGACAAAGCCCTGTTAAGGCAGCATTCTGGTCATTGTGTTTTCTTTTGCTTTTGTCTAAAGGTAACACACAGTTTGATTGCCCCTTGAGTCATGTATTTCTTTCATTCTGAAATGGTTGTGGTTGGAATCATCTATTGAATCCAATTCCAGCAATATTATTTAAAGTGACTATTCTTTAGTGTTACCGCATAGGCATGGAAAAGTCAAATAATATCTACAATATTATTAACCCATCCATGAGCTAATACATCTATTAGCAATCGTTGCTGAGCATTGTATCTCCTTTCTTTTCCACACCAACATATTAGCCTCAGTCAGGTAAAAACATGACCACAGCAATAGGCAGCCAGAATCAATTCCTCAGTGTTTTCTTAGCAAAGGCCTTGTGAACAATATAATGAAGGTGACCATATTTTGGGAGTGGAGTTACTGATTCTTTGACAGCAAAATTTGTGGCCAATAGTTTATCTATTCTGAGTGGACAGCAAGAAATCTCTGGCTTAAAGGCAAAACACTGAAGCCCACTTCAAAGCATCCTGTTCTGTTGGTAATTGAACTATTTTCCGAATCCAAGGTAATTGAGTCTGTTTAAAAACTTTATTGTAAGTCAGCTGTAGTCAGGATTGTAATAGCACCCTGAAAATATGAATTACTCACAGAATAGTTCTTAAATTATTTTTAGAATAGAGAAGGCCATTTTTGTCGGGAGTTTAGAAGTAGAGCTAAACTGTGTATTTAAAGAAATGTGAACTTCTTTGTACACTCAACTAGTGAATTGAGGTGAATTAATTTGTACATAAGTGATTTTAAACAAATTACGTTCCCTATACAAAGTGTACAAAGAGAATTGCTTTTGATGGAAGAGTTCGGAGTTATGACAAGTATCTCTGGAATATGGAACTGTTCAAGGTAGGCTTGTCTGGGAAAATCAGTTTACATACAATGCTTGACAGAGGCATTAGATTACGGGGGAAGGACAGAAAGTAGGAGAGATCCTGTGTAAAGGAAGTTCAGGCATTTCCAAGACAAATTTACTTTATATCACAAATTTTCTAGTTTCAGCTTTGCTCTCTCTTTGCCTTTTCTCCAGATCAAGATATTGATTTAGGGGCATCTGGATGGCTGTCATTAAGAGTCCGGCTTCGGCTCAGGTCACGATCCCAGGGTTCTGGGATCGAGCCCCACATGGGGCTCCCTGCTCCGCGGAAAGGCTGCTTCTCCATCTCCTCCTGCTTGTGTTCCCTCTCTCAGTGCGTCTCTCTCTGTCAAATAAATAAATAAAATCTTTAAAAAAAAGATGTTGATTTAGCTTTAAGTCATTTCAGATGTTGTGATTTCCAAAGTACAAGCAACTTGGAGAAAGGGGACTTTATCTGTGTTGATAAGGCATTAACCTGGAAGAAACTTCTAAGGGACAACAAATAGATGAAAGCTGTAATTAGAAGAAGGGGACATTTTAAGCCATTTATAGCTATACACAAATGCACTGCTTATTAGAAAATACGGTGTTACTAAAGAGTGAGTGGAACCTTCAAAGAAGAACTTATTAAAATGGAGATGAGTTGATGTCCTTATTATAAATTTAGTCACCATGCTGTTTTTCTCAAATTTTAAGTATCACCTATAGAAGTTTTGATACAATCACTAAGGAGATGTCCTCCACCCACAGAGTGGTAATCACTAGTGTTGAGTAATACTCAAGCACTTTGAACATAGATTAATTAAGTACATTAATTAGTTAAGTACTGAAGTTATCTAGTTAAAGAAAGTGAAGGATACTTCTGGCATTTAGTGGCATGGAACTGAACTATGGGGATTTTCTATTTCTTTGCTCCAGTTTTTTTGTTTTTTTAATTTTATTTTATTATGTTATGTTAATCACCATACATGACATCACAGGTTTTGATGTAGTGTTCCATGATTCATTGTTTGCATATAACACCCAGTGCTCCATGCAGTACATGCCATCTTTAATACCCATCACCAGGCTAACCCATCCCCCCATGCTCCTCCCCTCTAGAACCCTCAGTTTCTTTCTGAGTCCATAGTCTCTCATGGTTCATCTCCCCCTCCAATTTCCCCCCTTCATTTTTCCCTTCCACCTATCTTCTTCTTCTTCTTCTTTTTTAACATATAATGTATATTTTGTTTCAGAGGTACAGGTGGGTGATTCATCAGTCTTACACAATTCACAGAGTTCACCATAGCACATAGCCTCCCCAATGTCTATCACCCAGCCACATCATCCCTCCCACCCCCCACCACTCCAGCAACCCTCAGTTTGTTTCCTGAGATTAAGAATTCCTTATATCAGTGAGATCATATGATACATGTCTTTCTCTGATTGACTTATTCCACTTAGCATCATACTCTCCAGTTCCAACCATGTCGTTGCAAATGGCAAGATTTCAGGGGTTTTTTGATGGCTGCATAATATTCCAGCGTGTGTGTGTGTGTGTGTGTGTGTGTGTGTGTGTGTGTGTGTGTATCACATTTTCTTTATCCATTCATCTGTTGATGGACATCTTGGCCCTTTCCATAGTTTGGCTATTGTGGACATTGTTGCTATAAACATTGGGGTGCACATACCCCTTCGGATCACTACATTTGTATCTTTGGGGTAGATATCCAGTAGTTCTTTGCTCCAGTTTTAATCTTATGTGTCATTTCCTAACTTTGGCAAGGCACAAGGTAGATATAATTATGCTGGTATTTAATCATTTGCCCTAATTTGCATTAAATTGCTTTGCAGATAAATGTATTTCAAATTTGTAATACTAATTAATATTTGTACAGTGATCCACTGCTTAAAGTCATGTGTTCCGATTCTAAAAAAATTAGTATTTTATATTGTAACACTATTCAGAACACTTTATAAAGTCAAGTGCTTATAAAAATTACAAGAATACTAGACTGTCTCAACAAACATATATATAACATATTTTAAAATTTAACATTTAAAATTAACTGTCTTCTAAAATCAATAAGCATTGAAGAACATATGGACTGTAATAGGTCAATAGAGAACTGACAAATAAATATATAAATTATACTGGATGCAAAAATTATATGGTTCTTGTTACTGCAGAAATTACCATAACTGATAAATATTCAAAAAGACTATTGTTTGTGAAGGTTAGGGACAAGAAGGTGCCACAGGTGCAGGTCTCTCTGTGCATCATGATATCTGCTACTCTGCATGTTCCTTGGAGTGGCCTATGGAGCCAAGCACTACAGCTTCCAGAAACCTCTGGCAGAAGAGGAGCCGGAGATAGAAGCTGGGGATTAAAAGAAACTGGATGAAGAGAAACGGATTTAGAGAGACCCGGCAGCAGCCCAAGAGGACGGCATACTAAAGTGAGCCTGCCTTTCTCTGGAATGGTGTGGATGAATAAAACTTTCTGTGTTGTGTGAAAAAAAAAATTTTTTTCATTAAAAGAAAACTATCGTTATTTACATAATTTTGTGTTTTATATTTTAAGAGCTATGAAACATCCTGACAACTGCTACACACACACGCACACACACACACACACACACACACATGCACATATATAAAATTTTTTAAAATGCCCTTAATTGGGGCGCCTGGGTGGTTCAGACAGTTAAGTAGCGGACTCTTGGTTTCGGCCCAGGTCATGATCTCAGGGTCCTGGGATCAAGCCCCGTGTCACTCTCCTCACTCAATGGGGAGGCTGCCTGTGGATTCTCTCTCTCCCTCTGCCTCTGCCCCGCCCCCCACTCATGCTCTCTGTCTCTGTCTCCGTCTCTCTCTCTCTAAAATAAATTAAAAAAAATGACCTTAATCAAAAAAGAAGTATCTATGTTTCTTAGTTCATAAACTAATACGGCCCCAAAAAGGCACGCAAGATGAATTTCCCAGTTGAATCTTACTTTTTATTCAATAAAGAAACTTTCTCTTTAAAGATATTTTTACTACATATAATAAGAAATCATTTGTAGTGTAATTTTAACTTTCCTCACATCCAAACCACCACCACCATCTTTTGCATCTATTTCATAAATGTCTATGTTTTTTGGGTTTCCTTAGATGACGCATATTCATTTAAATATGTTGTTAGAAAACTTTTGAAGGTTTCATGAATATGTATGCTTATTACCTTGATTGTGGTGACAGTATGTCCAAACCCATCAAATTATATACCTTAAATATGTGCAATTTTTATATATAAATTATACCTCAACAAAGCTATAAAATAAAATAAAATTTTGTTTATCATTCAGTTCAGTTCAACAACCCTTTAGTTAGGGCCTGTTAGGAGGAAACAAACAGGGAGGGCCAAGTGTTAGAAAGGCTGATTTAAAGTCTTTTGCTCACTAAAAAACAAAGTCTGTGCCTCCTCAGAGACGTTTTCTATTGGCTATACTTTTATTCCCTGTGTATGTGACAGCTTTGATCATTTTTTTTATTATGTTATGTTAATCACCATACATTACATCATTAGTCGTTGATGTAGTGTTCCATGATTCATTGTTTGGGTATAACACCCAGTGCTCCATGCAGAACGTGCACTCCTTAATACCCATCACCAGGCTGGGGCACCTGGGTGGCCCAGTCATTAAGTGTCTGCCTTTGGCTCTGGTCATGATCCCAGCGTCCTGGGATCAGCCCCCACATCAGGCTCCCTGCTCAGCGGGAAGCCTGCCTCTCCCTCTCCCACTCCCCCCACTTGTGTTCCCTCTCTTGCTGTGTCTCTCTCTGTCAAATAAATAAATAAAATCTTTAAAAAAATACCCATCACCAGGCTAACCCATCCCCCCACCCCTCTCCCCTCTAGAATCCTCAGTTTGTTTTTCAGAGTCCATAGTCTCTCATGGTCTTTCTTTTGAATGTCTCATATTTTGTCGTTATTGATGTTGAAAACTGCACAGTTTAGATAATATATTGTAACAACTTTGGTATCAATGTTTGTTGCTGTGGTATTTGGGTTTTGTTTCGTTGATTTTTCTGGTCATAAAATTGTTTTTATTTGTACTGCTTATTTGTTTAGCACTTTCCTGGAATAATTCTGTGGATTTTGTTCCCTGCAGTGTATAACCATTAAGTTCTCTGCTATTCTACCTTTTTTTTCTTAAATTCTTGTTTTTATTTTTATATCTGACTTTAGGGAGTCCATACTTGAGTCAAGATAATTTGTTACCCAGTGAATGGTCAGATTTCCTTAAATGCCTTGTGTGTGTCTTCCATTTTTTTGTAAGGAACGTTAGCTTACAAAACAACCTTTGTACCTCTTGTTTGTTTAGGGCCTTTAAGGCAGCCAGAATTTAGTGACTGGTAACTTCTCCTTCCCTAGGTATTTCATGGGCATACATACAGCTTTGGACATGCATGTAGTCTTTTATAAACACAGGGCAGGAATATAGTGGAGTTTTCAAATATCCCTATGGTAATTTATTTTTTCTGGGATTCCTTTTAAACTCATGAACATGCTTTGATTTACACCAACTGAAATCATTTTGTTTTTAACCCCAGCCAAATGTCAACCTTTTGTTGATCATAAAGCAGCAACACAAGGGATGTTTCCCTGACATCAAGAGCAGGTGCTTATTTTCATGTTGGTGGTGGTGGTGGTAGTGGTGTATGTGTGTTTAAGGGGTGGAGTAGTAATCTAAGGAACTAGGTGTGATGAAGGGTGGGTCAACCCCTGGATACAGGATGGGGGGAGACAGCAGAGCCTCAGAGAGGCCAGGTGTTAGAAAAGAGTTCTTGGAGGACACTCAGCTCCCAGGAACAGCAAGTACCTGGGGCCCAGGTGATGTCTGTAGGCTGCTGTGCCTGTTGGGTAGATTTTCAAGAAGGGCTGCCTATAGCCATGGGCATGTTTTCAGCTGGGTTCAGGTACATCCAGGTATAGCAGAGGTAGCATGGAAGACCAGAAAGGTGGGCAAGAAAGCAATGTCCAGCTTCAGGACCTTGAAGAAGAGCAGCACTGAGAGACTCTTCCAAGGGCAGCCTGGTCCACTGCAAAGGTGCATACACTGAGGTCAGTGCACAGGGAGCTGACCAGGACCTATGCTGACCTTAATCCTGGGCATTGTGCAATTTGCTATGATGACCAGGGTGGCTGTTACTGCAATAAAGAAAAGCATTCCTCTAGCCAATGGTTATCATTAAGTGTTGGGGAACTTCACACAGTTCAGGGCAGTACCCAGGATACCCCCACAGCTGACATGAGCCGAACCAGTAATGATATGCAGGGCTCCCAAGGTGGTTGGCTGTCCTCAAAAGAGCTCCTCTTTGCTGGAGGGTTTCTCAGGCTGTGAGAAAGGCTCCTCTGAGCTCTGCCGTGGCTCTTCTGGGGTTTCACAGGGAGGAATCATCATTGGCTGTTGCTCCTGGTTTGAACTGGCTTCTGGGGGCTGGTGGGCTATGGGCTGGGATGCTTCAAGCTTGCTGGAAGTTGGAGCTGGGTCTTGGCCAGGTCATGGTCTTAGGCACTGGAGATGTTGCCAACAGCTTGCTATTTTTCAGTAATGCCCTTGGAGTAAGCTTCTCCTACTGCAGCCGAACTAAGTCAAATCAAATATCCACCATTCTCTGTGACTAGAGATTTCCCAGGAAGATGCAATTTTGGAAAAATATTGGCTGTGGTTTTTAGATAGGGCTTTTCACGGACCTACATGTATGTTTTCACATAAACATGGCTGGACCTCTCTGTCCAATCTGTAAAGCTGCTGGCCTTTGGGTACAGTGCCAATGAGCTGGGGTGGGAGGGAGGATGGGAATTGTCCCATTTTGAAACATCACAGACCCTGCTGTCTTATTCAGGTTCCATAGTTTCTCTTGGGTAAAGTTTTCAGTTAATTCTGCAGCTTTGCCTAATTGCCAGAATTCTGACATGGTTGATTCTCATCCCCCACCCTCACCCCCGCCCATTTTCACTGCTTTATTGGGATGACAAATTCGCTGAATCACATAGTCTACGATTCTAGAATTCAATGTCAATATCTTTCGAACTCTCACTGTAAATTCAGTACCTCTTATCCTAATAATAATCATCTTAGATAGATTTTCTTTTCCTTTTTGGACTTCAGTCTATTGGCACCTCTGGAAACATCTTGTTATTTCTGCTCCTAGTCCTGGATAAGTAATTTAACTCTTTAATCATAATTTCCAATACCCCCATCTTTAGTCCTTTTCTTAATTACTTACATGTAGGGGTCCTATCTTTCTTTGACATCATTGGGAAGTCTTCCTTCCTTTTGCCTTCCAGATTTAGTCTTATCTTGACCTACTACATTTTTTTCTCTTCACAGATTACACTTTTCACTGATTACTACCTTTCTGCCCAAAAATTACCTGTTAAAAGGCAACTCTGTTTTTAACCTTTCCAGTTTTTATATTCTTTTCTTTTCTATTTATAGTACTACTCTGCCTGTTCAAGTCATGACCATGTAGATTATTCTTTTGTTTTTGCCAGACTGAAAATATCAGACCCATAGAAAAGTTAGATATTTGGACTATAAAAGTTCATTATAAAAGGATTGTTTCTACCCATTTTTTAGCTTTATGAGCTGATATTTCTGGAAACACCTTCCTGTCCATATCAGCAAATGTGCCAATGGAGGTTAACCAACAGCTTTTCTGGTTCAAATACTGTAATGGTTTTAAAAGCAATAGTAACATTGATCCACTTTACAAAATCACAGCATGATTCAAAATTTAAGTATTGCCACTTATTTGCATTCTTTATTCTCACCTGCCTTTTCCTTTGTATGAATAAATCTTCAGAACAGATGGTGGAAGATTATCAATAAAAGGCGTTGTTAGCCTCAGTGTGAATCCACTATGCTCAGTCAAAATGCGTTGCTTAGCCACCTGCTCATTTATCACATTCAAAACAACTCTTTTCTGTTTTAGGCACTTTCTGGTAGAATAGTTGAATTCTTTTTTTCTTATGGATTAATGAACAGAGAAGATATATACTTTTCTGAGTAGCTGCTTTTACAATACACTGTGTAGCTATATATTATATAATATGTAGTTGTAATTTATGTAATTGTACACTTTGAATTTAATAACTTTTATTTTAATGAGTAATGTTATTTATATTTCTCATGTTTGTTTGAAAATTCATGCTTTTAGAAAGTAAACTTTTGAGGGCGCCTGGGTGGCTCAGTTGGTTGGGCAACTGTCTTTGGCTCAGGTCATGATCCTGGAATCCTGGGATCGAGTCCCGCATCAGGCTCCCTGCTCAGCAGGGAGTCTGCTTCTCCCTCTGACCCTCCCCCCTCTCGTGCTCTCTCTCTCTCTCATTCTCTCTCTCAAATAAATGAATAAAATCTTTAAAAAAAAATAGAGGGCGCCTGGGTAGCTCAGTCATTAAGCATCTGCCTTCAGCTCAGGTCATGATCCCAGCGTCCTGGGATTGAGTCCCACATAGGGCTCCCTGCTCAGCGGGAAGCCTGCTTCTCCCTCACCTACTCCCCCTGCTTGTGTTCCCTCTCTCACTGTCTCTCTCTCTCTGTTAAAAAAAAAATGTTTTAAAAAAATAAAAAAATGAAATTAAAAAAATAGAAAGTAAACCTTTGAAAAATAAAACCAGAAATTAATTCTAACTAATACATAACAAAAACTAGGCTAAAGGCAGCTAAAATAGTTTCAGTTACTATAAGATATAACATGTTAAATGCAATTTATTAACTATTTAACTGTGTGCATTATGGACTGAATGTTTGTGGTCCCCTCCAAATTCTTATGTTAAATATCTAACTCCCAATGTGATGGTATCTAGAAATAGGACCTTTGGAAGCTAATGAGGACTAGATTAGGTCATGAGGTGGAGCCCTCATGAAGGGATTAATGGAATTATAAAAGGAATAGAAAGAAAGAGAGAGAGAGATGCTAACACCAAAGAAAGGCCATGTGATAACATAGTGAGAAGTTGACCATCTGTGAGCCAGGAAGAGAGCTCTTACCAGGAAATTAATCAAATGTCACCTTGATTTTGAACTTCCCAGCATCCAGGACTGTGAGAAGGATTTTTATTTTTAATGGAAGCCTAAAACAGTAAGTTTATTTACAGATGCTATTATTCTAATGTCTTAAAAATATAGCCTGAGTAGATCCCATTATTGCAAAGAGATCATCCTTGATAAATATTAAGCAAAAAGTGACCTTTGAAAACTTCTATTCTAAATTCTTAATTAAATAAATGAAAAAAAGTGATAACCTGAAATATGGTGGATTTATCGAATTTTTTTTCTTACTGGAAAACAACCTAATAAAATAAAATAAGAAAATAATTTCTCACACTTTTACAATATATTCACTCCACTTGTTAATTATGGAAACACATTTTCAGACCTATTATTTTTGTAATGTTCAGTAGTTAAGAATTTGTTACGCATTCGTCACAGGGCTTTTTTTAACTGTATATACAAATTAGTAGATATGTGTTATTAGACACACAATGGCACAGAATATTTTAGATTGAAGTCAAATACAGGAGCATCTGGGTGGGTTAGCATTTACCTTTAGCTCAGGTCATGATCTCGGGTTCCTGGGATTGAGCCCCACCTTGGGCTCCCTGCTGAGCAGGGAGCCTGCTTCTCCCTCTCCCTTTGCTCTTCCCCCCATCCCCACTTGTACTCTCTCTCTCTCTCTCTCAAATAAATAAATAAAATCTTTTAAAAATAAATATTAAAATGTCAAATACAGAGCAGTTATGTTATGATAAAAGCACCACATAAAAATTTTATCAAATTATCAGAGTTACTGAATGCATAATGAACTGTAATGAAACTAGCAAAAGTAGGAGAACCTCCACCAAGCCAGTATTTCATCAGTGATCACTGTAAGAGGTGGTTAAATACAGAAATTAAATATAAAAAGGATCTATATTGTAAAGGAGAGATAGTCTTTGAAAATCTTGTTAAAACTGTATCTTTTAGTTCCATTGACTGAAAAAAATACTTAGTGGCATTTTTGGAAATGGAGTCTTATAATCTCTTACATAAAAGAGACGTCCAACAGCTAGAAAAGGAATTCACTTCTTCCCTGCTTGATTTCCAGCCCCAACATATGAATGATGTGATACCTCTTTCTATAACAAAAGTGGAATTTTAAAAAGAAATGTCAACTTTATTATTACTTTTAATATATATATATTTTTTAATTTCATTACTTCCAGAGCTCTTTGGTGACGCTACATGTGGAAAGTTCCTGAGAACTTTGAACGGTTTTGGAGAGTCCTAGTGTTTACCCAGTCATGTTCAAGGACTTCAAATTTCTGGTCATGTCTACTCACATAACTTTTAGAGAAAGTAGAGGAATGATGATCACCTGCTTTATAGTTACAGGGATAAGCACTTGCATTCAATCTATGCTATTTACAAGGCATATATTTGAATTGTGTAAGCCTCTGTATCCTTGACTTTAAAACAAAGTAATAGTTATTGCTCATGGAATTTTGTGAGGATTAAATAAATAAGATGCCAACTGCTCAATAAGTCCACAATGAACAGGGATTTAGCTTTAATCATGAAGGACAATAAATGTGGAGTATTTAAAAATATCCAGTTTATTTTTATTAACTGTAACAGGTTGCTATTATATAATTCTAGAGAAAGAAGTGATGTCATCAAAACAGTGATTAGAAATCCACCTATATTTTAAAAGTACTTGGTAGTGTAACTCCACAAGGAACTACAATCATTCATGAGAAAATGTTAGACACTAAGAAACCAAGATGACTATAGCAAAAAAGCTATATCATTTATAACCATGAATCACAGTTTTGTGAAAGCTAACTATGAGAATCATATTTATTTGATACTGTAGTTTTCTATCAATTCATTCATGACATGTAAAATTTAAAAAATAGATCTGTTAGGGGGCAGAGCAAGATGGCAGAGGAGTAGGAGACCTAGATCTTGTCTGGTCTCAGGAATTCAGCTGAATAGGGATCAAACCATTCTGAACACCTACGAACTCAACAGGAGATTGAAGAGAAGAATAGCAACAACTCTCTGAACAGAAAAGCGACCACTTACTGGAAGGTAGGACATGCGGAGAAGTGAATCCAAGGCGATATTCGGGAGGATAGACGGCGGGGGAGGGGGCCTCCCTCCGCCGCTTCTGGCAAGTGATAGAGCCACGGAGCACAAAATCGGAACTTTTAGAAGTCGGCTCCGCTGAGGGACGTCACTCCAGTGGCTAAGCAAGGGGTGGAACCCTCGCGGGACAGTGTGGTTACAGGACCCTCGGGGTTACAGAAAGACTGGGGGTGCCTGAGTGCTGCAGAGCTCCTAGGTATCGGAGCGGGGAAGCCAGCTGCAGAGACGGAGCTGAGGCACAGGCTTTCAGCTCGGGGTTGCCATAAACAGTGATCCGCGACACAGTTGGGCCACTGCTCCTCCAGCAGGGACCCAACAAGCGGCAGAGCCGGGGAGACTGCTGGGTTTGGAGACTCCACACGGAGTCAGGTGCCAGAGATACAGACGCTCGGTCACAGGCGGGGTGAGCACGGAGTGGGGCCGGAGACCAGGAAGACGGGAGTGACTGCTTTTCTCTGGGGGCACACTGAGGAGCGGGGCCCTGAGTTCTCAGGTCCTTCGGGTGGAGATTGGGAGGCCACCATTTTCGCCCTGGTCCTTCAAAACTGTACCTAGAGCTTGCAGGGAACAAAAGCTCCTGAGAGCAAACCCCATCAGCTTGCTTAGCCCAGATGACAAGTGCGGGGCAATTCAGCCTCCGGCAAAGACATTTGGGAACCACGGCAACAGGCCGCTCCCCCAGAAGATCAGCACCAACAGCCGGCAAGCCAGGACCAAGTTTACTGATCAAGGAGAACAGGAGAACTCCAGCACTAGGGGAATACTGCACATAGAATTCATGGCTTTTTTTACCATGATTCATTAGTTCATCAAAGTTAATTTTTTAACTTTTTTTTTTAATTTTTCTTTTTCCCCTTTTCAACCAACATCTTATCAATCCTTTTAAAAAAAACATTTTTTATTTTTCATTTTTAGAGTCATATTTTATCGCTTCATAGTAGTTACCCTTATTTTTGGCATATATATATAAGTTGTTCTTTCTTTAAAATTTTGAGATACAGTTTCTTCTAACAGACCAAAATATACCATAAAACACTAGTGTATGGCTTTGTTCTAGTCTCCTGCCTGATCACATTCTCTCCCTTTTCTCTTTTTTTTTCAATCTTCTTTCTTTTTTCAAACAACTTATCTTATCAATTCCTTTTATAAAATCTTTTATAATTTTCATCTTTACAGTCATCTTCCATCCCTTCATTGTATCAGCCCTTATTTTGTACATATATGTCTTACTTCCTTTAAAATTATAGGGGCACTTTTTTCTAACAGACCAAAATACACCCAAAATCTAGTGTGTGGCACTGATCTATGCACTAGCCTGATCATATTTGATCATATTCTGCTTTTATTCTATTGTTCTGTTTTTGTTTTTATTTTGTTTTTATTTTTTTTTCTCTTTCTTTTTTCTTTCCTTCCCTCTCTTTTCCCCTGGTTTCAGGTCTTTTCTGATTTGTATACAGTATATTCGCTGGGGATGTTGTTAAACTGTTAGCATTTTCTTTTCTCATTCATCTATTCTCCTGTGGACAAAATGACAAGACGAAAAAAATCACCTCAGCAAAAAAAACAAGAGGTAGTACCGTCAGCCAGGGACCTACTCAATACGGACATTAGTACGATGTTGGACCTAGAGTTCAGAATCATGACTTTAAAGATACTAGCTGGGCTTGAAAAAAGTGTGGAAGTTATTAGAGAAACCCTTTCTGGAGAAATAAAAGAACTAAAATCTAACCAAGTCAAAATCAGAAAGGCTATTGATGAGGTGGAATCAAAAATGGGGGCACTAACTGCTAGGATAAATGAGGCAGAAGAGAGAATCAGTGGTATAGAAGACCAAATGATGGAAAATAAAGAGGCTGAGAAAAAGAGAGATAAAAAGTACAGGATCACGAGGGCAGAATTCGAGAAATAAGTGATACGATAAGACGAAACAAAATTAGAATAATTGGGATCCCAGAAGAAGAAGAAGATAACAAGTTTGATAAATCCCTGGCCAGTCTTATCAAAAAGAAAATAGAAATGACCCAATTCAACAAAATCATGAATGAAAGAGGAGAGATTACAACCAACACCAAAGAAATACAAACAATTATAAGAACATATTATGAGCAACTCTATGCCAGCAAATTAGATAACCTGGAAGAAATGGGTGCATTCCTAGAGATGTCAACTATCAAAATTAAACCAGGAAGAAATAGAAAACCTGAACAGACCTATAGCCACTAAGGAAGTTGAGGCAGTCATCAAAAATCTCCCAAGAAACAAAAGCCCAGGGCCAGATGGCTTCCCAGGGGAATTCTATCAGACATTTAAAGAAGAATTAATACCTATTCCCCTGAAACTGTTCCAAAAAATAGAAACGGAAGGAAAACTTCCAAACTCATTTTATGGGGCCACCATTACCTTGATCCCAAAACCAGACAAAGACCACATCAAAAAGGAGAATTACAGACCAATATCCTTGATGAACACGGATGCAAAAATTCTCACCAAAACACTAGCCAATAGGATCCAACAGTACATTAAAAGGATTATTCACCATGACCAAGTGGGATTTATCCCTGGGCTGCAAGGCTGGTTCAACATCCGCAAATCAAACAACGTGATACAATACATTAACAAAAGAAAGAACAAGAATCATATGATCCTCTCAATAGATGCAGAAAAAGCATTTGACAAAGTAGAGCATCCTTTCTTGATCAAAACTCTTCAGAGTATAGGGATACAGGGTACATACCTCAATATCATAAAAGCCATCTATGAAAAACCTACAGCGAATATCATTCCCAATGGGAAAAAGCTGAGAGCTTTTCCCCTAAGTCAGGAATGCAGCAGGGATGTCCACTCTCACCACTGCTATTCAACATAGTATTAGAAGTCCTAGCCACAGCAATCAGACAACAAAAAGAAATCAAAGGCATCCAAATCAGCAAAGAGGAAGTCAAACTCTCAGTCTTTGCAGATGATATGATACTGTATGTGGAAAACCCAAAAGACTCCACCCCAAAATTGCTAGAACTCATACAGGAATTCAGTAAAGTGGTAGGATATAAAATCAATGCACAGAAATCAGTGGCATTCCTATACATCAACAACAAGACAGAAGAGAGACAAATCAAGGAGTCGATCCCATTCACAATTGCACCCAAAATCATAAGATACCTAGGAATCAATTTAACCAAAGAGGCAAAGGATCTGTACTCAGAAAAGTATAAAATATTCATGAAAGTAATTGAAGAAGACACAAAGAAATGGAAAAACGTTCCATGCTCATGGATTGGGAGAACAAACATTGTGAAGATGTCAATGCTACCTAGATCAATCTACACATTCAATGCAATCCCCATCAAAATACAATCCACTTTTTTCAAAGAAATGAAACAAATAATCCTAAAATTTGTATGGAACCAGAAGAGACCCTGAATAGCCAGAGGAATATTGAAAAAGAAAAGCAAAGCTGGCGGCATCACAATTCCGGACTTCCAGCTCTATTACAAAGCTGTCATCCTCAAGACAATATGGTACTGGCACAAAAACAGACACATAGATCAATGGAACAGAATAGAGAGCTCAAAAATGGACCCTCAACTCTATGGTCAACACAGCTTTGACAAAGCAGGAAAGAATGTCCAATGGCAAAAAGACAGTCTCTTCAACAAATAGTATTGGGAAAATTGGACAGCCACATGCAGAAGAATGAAACTGGACCATTTCCTTATACCACACACAAAAATAGACTCCAAATGGTTGAAAGACCTAAACGTGAGACAGGAGTCCATCAAAATCCTAAAGGAGAACACAGGCAGCAACCTCTTCGACTTCAGCCGCAGCAACATCTTCCTAGAAACATCGCCAAAGGCAAGGGAAGCCAGGGCAAAAATGAACAATTGGGATTTCATCAAGATAAAAAGCTTTTGCACAGCAAAAGAAACAGTCCACAAAACCAAAAGACAACCAACAGAATGGGAGAAAATATTTGCAAATGACATATCAGATAAAGGGCTAGTATCCAAAATCTAAAAAGAACATATTAAACTCAACACCCAAAGAACAAATAATCCAATCAAGAAATGGGCCGAAGACATGAACAGACATTTTTCCGAAGAAGACATCCAAATGGCCAACAGACACATGAAAAAGTGCTCAACATCGCTCGGCATCAGGGAAATCCAAATCAAAACTTCAATGAGATACCACCTCACACCAGTCAGAATGGCTAGAATTAACAAGTCAGGAAATGATAGATGTTGGCGGGGATGTGGAGAAAGGGGAACCCTCCTACACTGTTGGTGGGAATGCAAGCTGGTGCAAACCCTCTGGAAAACAGTATGGAGGTTCCTCAAACAGTTGAAAATAGTGCTACCCTATGATCCAGCAATTGCACTACCCCAAAGATACAAATGTAGGGATCCGAAGGGGTACGCGCACCCCAGTGTTTTGCAATGTCCACAATGGCCAAACTGTGGAAAGAGCCAGGATGTCCATTGACAGATGAATGGATAAAGAAGAGGTGGTATATATACACAATGGAATATTATGCAGCCATCAAAAGCAATGAGATCTTGCTATTTGCAACGACGTGGATGGAACTGGAAGGTGTTATTCTGAGTGAAATAAGTCAATCAGAGAAAGACATGTATCATATGACCTCACTGATATGAGAAATTGTTAATCTCAGGAAACAAACTGAGTGTTGCTGGAGTGGTGGGGGGTGGAAGGATGGGGTGGCTGGGTGATAGACATTGGGGTGCTATGTGCTATGGTGAGTGCTGTGAATTGTGCAAGACTGTTGAATCATAGATCTGTACTTCTGAAACAAATAATGCAACATATGTTAAGAAAAAAGAAAAAGAAGAAGGTAGCAGGAGGGGAAGAATGAAGGGGAGTAATTCAGAGGGGAGACGAACCATGAGAGACGATGGACTCTGAAAAACAAACTGAGGGTTCTAGAGGGGAGGAGGGTAGGGGGATGGGTTAGCCTGGTGATGGGTATTAAAGAGGGCACATTCTGCATCTAGCACTGGGTGTTATGCACAAACAATGAATCATGGAACACTACATCAATAACTAATGATGTAATATATGGTGATTAACATAACAATAAAAAATTTAATAAAATAGATCTGTTACACTGATCGACACATGTTGAGAAATACCTTTGAGTATTTGGGAATTGAGAGGTAAGATTATTTCCGGCAGATTGAAAGGAGGGAGAAAGGCTCTTCAGTGAGTCAAAGAAAAGTACGACTAGGTACAAGAAGCTTGAAAAAAAAAAAAAGAAAAGGAAAGAAAGTCTCAGATAATTGAAGCAGAATGGCCATGATTTGGAGACTGAATATATAGAATGAGACTAGAATATTTCAAAAGTTCCAAAATAAAGTTAGAAAAACAGAATATTTTTAGTTGAGATATTGGTGCTTATCCAAATGAATGAATGTTAGTCAGTGAGTAAGAAGAGGTAAAATATATTAAGTAGGTAACTAGCACTGTCTACCAACTTATCTCCCAATAATGTAATTTTCCTTCTAAAATAACCTGAGAATGTTACAATATGCCACATGTGTATATATTCCATGCATATCAGCAGAATAAAAAGAAAAAGGGAGACTATTTCTTCCCGAGCCATAAATCTATTGCTAGTTCATCCTAATTAATAGAAATTTTGTGAAAATTTAAACAGCTTCAATAGAAAATAAATATACAAAACACTAATCAATCATAATTAATGATGAAGAAATAGCTTGATGCAATTGTAGAGAAGAGAAGAGACAACATATATTGAATCTCTATTAGATCAGATAATGTATTAAGTGGTTTCATATGTATCACCTCGTGGTAACTCTGAGATCTTATTGTCCTTATCTCCATTATATATATAAGAAATTGGGAATCAGAAAATAAGTCTTCTAAGAAAACAATGTTAGTAAGTGTCAGAATTAGAAATACAAGCTACATCTGAGTATGGAAATTCAACTTTCGTGGTGCCTTGATGAAGAGCTAGGAACCAATACAGAACAATAAATACTGGTGAAGATGTTTCTGTGCTCTGGAGGTTACAGATAAAGATAAGTGATATATATTTAGTTTGTTTTTCCATGTTCTGTATTCACAAACTAGTGAAATTCTGACCTAGATGTGTTAGCTCTTTAAACTATCCAGTTAAGGATTCTTATTATTAAGTGTAATTTTTCAGAATAACAGCTCATTTTATTTAAGCAATAGTGATTATGAAACTTGTTTTAATAGATCCCTTGAAATGAGTTTACTCTTCATGTAAAGTGTAAATTTTGACAGGCATAGAGACAAATTATTCTATCTTCTGTAGATAATGAAACTCGGAAATGACATTACACTAATCAAAACAGAATTACATTAAAGCTGTAGTCATCATCTATGGTGATTATGAAATGTGATAAATGACTATCAAACAAATCATGTATCTTGAAACTGGCACACAAAAACAATGAGATCAGTTACCTTATCATAGAGAGTTCAAAATGATAACAAATACTGTGATAAGGACCTAATTAAAATGTTATCATTTAAAAGAGGTCAAATTACTATGTTCTTTTAATATCAATGGACAAATATCATGATGAAATTACATCATTTTCAAAACCACAAAACCATTTGAACATTCTAGAAAACTTCTTGCAGAAATGATCAGAGTTAACTTGTAATTGGCTAAATTTCAGTGAGTGTCTTAAATGGTTGGCTCCAGATATGCTTTAATGATAATATAATTTTGTAAAAACAAAACAAAACTGCTTATATATAGCAAATAATTTGCTTTCATGTATTCCACCAGCTAATAACATATAATCATTTGGCTCATTTGCTTATGTAAATTTTTTGCTTATGCTTGGATGTCAGGAAGAAAATATATAAAGAAAACAAATTTTTCCTGTTCATTTTACCATGTAAATTGTGTAGACATGTGCAGCGTAGTGATGACAAAACACACTGAATATATTAATGTGAAGAGGAGGATAAAGGCCCTGGACAATGTAGAATTTAATGAGAAGAGAGTATCAAAACAAGTCATCTCTTCTTCCTCTTCTTCCTTCCCTTCTTCTTCCTCCACCTTTTCTTTTTCTTTCTCCCCCTTCCTCTCTCTTTTCTTTCCCCCACTTCTCCTTCTCTTATTTACATTTGTAATCAATATTAATATTGTATTTCCCTTTAGCTGTTGTAGAGATGTGAGTTAGCGGTACTAAAATAATTGTTAAAAGAAAAATGATTTTCTGATGTATTATAAAGCTTTATCTTCATTACTTTTTAGTGAGTATACATTGTCAAAGTACAGAGAAACACAATGATATAATCTATTCACCATCATTCTTTCAGAGTAAACTTAAATTTTTCAGAGTAATTCTTGGACATTGAATCATATAAGCACAGCTATATTTTAATGTGTTGGTCTTCCAAAGACACATATAATCCCCTTGTAGTAGGAAAAATTAATTGAATAAAATAATTTGGATAAGCAATATCTCCAAGGATATGAACTTCTCAACTTAACTGTAAGATAGTGGTCTTTGTGAAAAATGAGAAGAAAAGGCATTTGAGTAATCAGGAGACAGTCTTGTAAGTAGAACTTAACATAGAAAGCAATATTTTTCCTGGATAAAGTTAACCATTTTTTTTACACTTTCTAAACATTCTTTAAAAACCTCATAAGCCATCTCCATCTTTTCTGCTCAGTGTCCAGAAATACAAATGGAATATTTTATCTTTAAAAGATACTTAATTGAGTTCATAAAATAGGATAAAATACAAAAGTCAACCATTTCAGTCACATATGTGTTCTACTTAAGATATCCATAACTTTTACATAGCTTCTGCTTTATTTTCCAATGAAAGAAAACTGATCCCCTGCCTGTCTCAGATGACAGCCTTTTAAATATTTAAAGGCTGTTATCATATATTCCCAAAGCTTCTCTTTCCAGACAATACATAAATTACTTTAAAATTTAAAATTTTTGTTTAAAGAGATGCCTTTGATATATTCTGAGTTCAGAAACCAACGTTAATAAAGACTCTAGAAAATTATTAAAATTTATAGCTTAAAAGATTTGCAAATTTTGATAATATAGTTTCTTTTTTAAGTAGTCTAAAAGAAAACTGAGGGTTGCTGGAGTGGTTGGGGATGGGAGGGATGGGGTGGCTGGGTGATGGACATTGGGGAAGATATGTGCTACGGTGAGCGCTGTGAATTGTGCAAGACTGTTGAATCACAGATCTGTACTTCTGAAACAAATAACGCAACATATTTTAAGAAAAAAGAAAAAGAAGAAGATAGCAGGAGAGGAAGAATGAAGGGGAGTAAGTCAGAGGGGGAGACGAACCAGGAGAGATGATGGACTCTGAAAAACAAACTGAGGTTTCTGGAGGGGAGGAGGGTGGGGGGATGGGTTAGCCTGGTGATGGGTATTGAGGAGGGCACATTCTGCATGGAGCACTGGGTGTTATGAACAAACAATGAATCATGGAACAGTACACCAAAACAAATTATGTAATATATGGTGATTAACATAACAATAAAAAATTAAAAAAATTAAAAAAAAGAAGTCCCACATTTTATTTTAGAGAATTTGGTATAAATCTTTTCATATGCCATAGACAGTCAGAATTTTTTATATTTTATCTAAGAGGACTTATCATTTTGTTTACTTAAACATATGAATCAAGATGTGTTGTAAGATAACTTTTATTTTTATAGATCATTTTATTCATATTTAAGAATGAATATAGAGCTCTTATAGCAGAGATTTGTAAATATTAGGCTTATTCTGTTATTATGTTTGGTATTATTTATTGACTTAAAATTTTAAAGATTCTGAAGGCATTGATAGCCTTTCAAATGTAAAGTATTTCCTGAGGGTTAGATCAGTTTAAATCACATTTTAAAGTTAAGTCTTTTACAGTACCCACGAGGTAAACTAATAACATGTTACTTGACTTCTCTTCATATATCTTGGAAATATAAGACAACTCTCAGGTGAACAGCACCACTATAGTTTGTAAAATTCAGATACTGCTGAAGCAGGCCTTACCTCACTCCCAGCATTTCTATTTCTGTAGGTTTACTCCCTTAGCAATGCAGCATAGTAAGTTAGAAATGAAAGAACAAGGATCTTGAGTAGTAGGGCCAGATAGAGTGAGTTTGGAAAAAGTTGTATGTGCTATACAGATTTAAGAGAGCAGAACTGAAATAGAGCAAGAATTTTCCTCCTCTTTTTTTATAACAACGATATTTTTCTAAATCTGCTCTTTTCAGACAGTTATAATAGAAGATGGGAGAGAGTGGTGATCATCTTAAAGGTAAATGGAAAAATATTAAGATTGTGGTACCCTATTTTTTCTGCTTTTCATATGTATCTTAAATTACCATGAGCCCCCACTCTCTGTCCTACTACAGTATACCATTAAAGCAGATCACTGCCATTTCCTAAATTCTAGCTGTCTACTATAGTACGATACAAAGTCATCTTCAACTCTTTGTTTATTTTTTCTTTACCTTCAAAACACCTCTCTACTCTACTCTCTGCTTATTTAAATCTTCCAGATCTAGTAACTGGGCCTTTCTTTAGTGAATTTCCCACTTGAAATTAATGGTTCCCTAACATGGTAGACATAAAAACAAGGGCACATATGCAAAAAGGAGACACTATTTCTTTCTCCTTGGCATCCCAAAAGCACTCTGCTGCACCCAGCTATCGCTTGGTTGATGGGAAGAGTAGGGCGAGAAGGAGAAAAGCTTCAAGAATCATAATTCACCCAATAATCATAGTTTTGAAATAGAGATTTTTTTAAAGCCTGAAGGAAAAGAAATAATTGGCAGGTTTTAATTCCCCTAAACCTTTCCCCTTAGTGGGGTAGAGATGCAAGAACAGTTTATGTTATTTAAAGAAAATAAACTATATTTAGATTTCTTATCTGGTGTATCTGACTCCACAGTGCAAGTCTGAGTACCTATTATATGCTTACCTGGAAGACTAAAAACAAACATTGCAAAAGGACACGTATTTATTTTCCACATTCACATTTATATTTTATCAGTTATGATTTTTTAGATTTTCTAAAGTAACTGCAAAAATGTTATATAAAAGTTTATAAAAATTTATAAAATAAATAAGGAATCATGAAAAGAGTTTCAAGTAACAAGTATTTGAAATAACAATCTTAACTTGCTAGATATATAGAAAAATGAACCAAAAACCAAGACAAGAAGCATTCTTATTCAAATCTGAGAAATGGTAATTCTTTCCTCTTTGATATCTATATCTAAATCTACCTACCTACCTACATACCTCTCTAATCTTCAGCAACATTTGTTCAAAGGCAATAAAAGGTAGCCAAAAATGAGTTCATTACCATATATTTATGAAAAAGTGACATTTTATTTAGTAATTGCATCTTATGTGAATTAACTACAGGCCACATGGATTTTCAAGGTTAAGTTGTTAATATTGTCTTTTAGAGAGTGACAACATGTTTTGAGGATATATTATGAACATAACACTATACTAAACCTTGGTGATACAAAGATTAATGCACTCTAGCCCCTTTCTCAATCAGCTGAGTCTTGTGTGTAAAATAGGCATGTAATTAACTAACTAGAACTTATTAAAGAATTATACTATAGTAGTCATAGCATCATGTACAAGTGTGTGTGTATATATATATGTATTATCTATACATTGTATATATAATTATGTGTGTGTATATATACTTACTAATGATTTATAGTATGAAAACAATTTATCTAAAAAATATTTATGAAAAAGAAACTGAAATCAAGATCCTAACTAGACTGCTGGAATGCAAAGTAAATAAGGAAAATTTTCAAAATTAGAGCCATAGACCTGGTACTAGAGATATAATTATTTGGACAGAATAAAAGTGTTTAACATTTTACTTATAAATAATTAAAAATAAATTTGTTAAGACAGAACTCTACAATTGTTTAAATACAATTGTTTAAGTGCTTCGTGTGTGTGTCTATATATGATTTATGTTGTCACTTGTTGATAATATTGCTCTAGAATTTGGACAGAACTCTAATTCTAATAAGTTCAATAAACTGTTGTGCCTCTAGGAAGTGATTAATCTGGTAATAGTGTTAGACTGACAAAGACTAAGAAATCTTTTAAAAAGATTATAATGCACTTTAAATCTTGGAATACACAAAGTTAATTGCTAGCATATAGACACACTTTTTTCTATTAATTATATTATCTCAGTAACATTACTGTTATGCTAAAGTTTATTTTGAAGATCAGATGCATATATGTGAAGAAAGAGAACTGCATTGCAAACATGCACAAATATGATATTTATGTCTAAAGCAGCCTTGAAAAGTTAATATACTTCCCTGTATTCCTATGAGGCATGCTTCTTTTAAATCATTCTAGATAAGAATGTCAGTTACCCTTTTTAAATATTTCCTAATCATTAATTCCAAAACAACATTCTTTTCCCCCAACCACACACACACATAGTTGAACTTAACAAGCCTAAAAAAGAAAAGATAGAATTTTCTATGCCATAACATTTTGTTCCCTTAGAACTATTGTGAGTGTGATACTTGCACTGCTTAGCATAATGTTAGTCACAAACTAGAAAAAAATTTGGTGTTGGGGTTTTACTGTGTAGTACAATACTATGGACTAAATCTAATTTTATTCATTGAATATGATTACATTCATATATTCCTGAGACATTGAATTCAGTCTTGATGAGAGTTATGTCAGCAAATTGGTAGAATAGGAGTTTTCTAACATCTTGTCCCCAAAGAACAGCGATTTTAACAATCACCCACAGGTAAGAGTGCTTTTGTGAAAGTCTACGAGTCCAACAAAAATGTTGCAACACACTCTTGGCAGCAAAACAACAACAAAAGCAACAAAAACTCAAACAAATAAAAAACAAAACGAAAACACTAGGATTATTGCATTGAAGAAGGAAAGAGGGACAGTTTCACTATATACCTGTATTACCCCTTCCTCAAGACAACAAACCTCAGTGCCAAGAGAGACCTTCTTGGCCCATGATTTCTCTCATGGGGGAAAGCGACAGCGTGAGCGTGAACACAGTTTTTCCAGCTATGAGACCCACTCCTTTCTTGCCCCATCCACAATATTCAGGTGCCACACTACTAGGGGCAGGGTGGAAGAACAGCAGCTGGCACTCTCAGAGGGCATCAAAGGGAAAGGATGGCAAACTCCATCAGGAAGTCTGTCCATGATGTCACTAAGCACACCTAACCTGTGCACCCCCTCAATAGGGCCAAGGACATCCCCAACACTCAGGGTACTCACCTACACAGAAAGAAAGAAGAGAAAGAAGGAAAGAAAGAAAGAAAGAAAGAAAGAAAGAAAGAAAGAAAGAAAGAAAGAAAGAAAGAAAGAAAGAGAGAGAGAGAGAGAGAGAGAGAGAGAGAGAGAGAGAAAGAAAGAAAGAAAGAAAGAAAGAAAGAAAGAAAGAAAGAA
>NW_027397081.1:33783651-33793527 GCF_003265705.2 Callorhinus ursinus
AGAAAGAAAGAAAGAAAGAAAGAAAGAAAGAAAGAAAGAAAGAAAGAAAAGAAAGAAAGAAAGAGAGAGAGAGAGAGAGAAAGAAAAGAAAGAAAGAAAGAAAGAAAGAGAGAGAGAGAGAAAGAAAGAAAAAAAGAAAGAAGAAAAAAAGAGGCAGGGAGGGAGAGTGAAGGAAAGAAAGAGAAGGAAAGAAGGAAGGAAGGAAGGAAAGGAGGAAGGGAGGAAGTTAGTTAGCTAGTTAATTAGTTAGTTTTGGAGGGTCCATCCTTTCTATCCTAATTTAAACCCCAAGAGAAAAGATATCCTTTTATCTTCTATGTTTATATCCCCAATGCTTGGCACAGAGCCTAAAATAGAGTAGGCACAACAAATACACTTTGCAAGTAGATTAAAAATTTTGTAGATGTTCTCTTTTTTTAAATTAACATATATCATACACGATTAAAGAAAACTATAATCTTTTAAAAATATCTGATTTGGTAGAAGGTATTATGCTTAGCAAAATCAGTCAGAGAAAGATAAATACCATATGATTTCACTCGTGTGGAATTTAAGAAACAAAATAAACAAGCAAAGGGGAAAAACGGAGAGAGGAAAACCAAGAAACAAACTCTTAACTATAGAGGACAAACTGATGGTTACCAGACTGGAGGTGGATGGGGGTAATTTGTATAAAAAAGTGCACTTGTGATGAGCACTGGGTGTTGAATCACTATATTGTACACCTTAAACTAAAATTACACTGTATGTTAACTAACTGGAATTTAAATAAAAACTTAAAAAGATAACTGATTTGGTGTTTTCTTTTTTTTTTTTTTTTCCTTTTAGAGCAGATTTTAAGGAACAGACATAGTAGACATTGTTGCCTGGAAACAAAAAGGTATCTCCTCTTTTATTCCCATAAGCCAGATATTTAAGTCCTAAAACCCACCCTCTGTACCTTCTTATGAAAACACTGAGGTATGTATAATTACTGACAATGCACAATTTTGTGCAAAATATGTGCTTTCAATTGGGCATAGACATCACAATAAAATTACACATTATCATGGAGATTGAAGGAATAACATTTGAAAATGTTTAAACCAGTACTATAAATAATCAATAAACTATAAAAATACTAGATGATAATATAAATCTATTTAATATTAAGATAGCTTTTGAAGTTTACTGAAGTATAAAAATCTCACAGGAAGAAGAGTTTAATGACAACCATATCAGTTCAATGCAGTACAAAGCTGCCCCAACAAGCAAGTTAAACTAATTTGCAAATGTCAAGCATGTTCCTTTAAATTGGTTCATTAACTCACTTTTGGAGAGCAGTGTCAAGAACTAAGTTACTGGCATTCCTCGTTAGCAGATCTCCTGGACAGGGCAAATAGGTTTGGACGGAATTAGATTGATTAGTCTGTCTTAGAATTCATTGCAGCATACCAAACAAACTCCCACTGCTTTTCCTCTGGTGGGTAAGAGTGAAACATTTCCAGCAATCTAGGTTTCTAATAAGAACCAGAATGTGTCTCGGCCAATCAGCAAACTGAAGTTCACTAGCTGAGACACATATGTATTTTCATGTGGCTTTCACTCCTGATTTTAGCAACAATAGGAATATTATTTTGAAAAATGCATAGAAGGAAGCAGTTGTGTAATAGGTTCAAAAAAAAAAGATAAATGCAACTAAGACAGAAAAGCATTAAGAGGAAACACTGAAGTAACAAAACATTAAATTGTTGAATGTTGGTGTGGCAAGAATACAGTATTTGGGGAGGTGAGTGTTTGCAGAATAATATTTAATCTCCTGGATTCTTCACTAGAATATATTGATATTATCACTTGCCATTGTAACTAAACCCTGATTTTTCTTTGAAAGTGTTGAGACAAGATTGGGATGGAATCCAAGTTATAAGGGAGCTGTTTATTATTTTGACAGGAACTCCCTAACCCCAAGAATATGGTGAAATTAGTGAAAGTGATACATGTGACATGTTTTTTGGCATGTGGTATGTCTTCAAGGTACATTTGAGTAATATACAATTTTGACAGATTATGATGTAGAATTGTATTAATGTTCATAAGTGGATAGTCATACTTCTTAACTTTGGCTGAGGTATTTACAAGATAGGATGACCAAGAATAAGATATATAAGCTCTTATCTTTTCATCTTATAAAATGGGCATAACGATGCTATTGTGATATGGCTGTTTTAAAAATTAATGAGGGTAAGGTATATAAGGCATTATATATGCTTTATATGTATTGAAGCATGTATGACAAAAGGTATTCAATGTCATAGCCCTTCATCATCATTATCATCATCACCATCATCACCATCATCTCTATTATTCTATACCAGACTTACCCTCAAGAACACAGTATTGTAGCATAGTTTATTACAAAAGTCTCTTAAATTTATGTAAAGTATGTTACTTTCTAGGAAATGGGTCACAGTGAGAAAATAAATGAATTTTGGAATTTGACAAATTGTTTTTCATATTCATTGTTTTTAGATTGATTTTTTTATTCTTTTTTAAATTAATTTTTTTTGATGTAGTGTTCCATGATTCATTGTTTGCCTGTAACACCCAGTGCTCCATGCAGAATGGAGCTAGGCTCCATCACCAGGCTAACCCATCCCCCCACCCCCCTCCCCTCTAGAACTCTCAGTGTGTTTCTCAGAGTCCACTGTCTCTCATGGTTTGTCTCCTCCTCCGATTTTCACTCCCTTCATTTTTCCCTTCCTACTATCTTCTTTTTTTTTTTTTAACATATATTGTATTATTTGTTTCAGAGGTACAGGTCTGTGATTCAACAGTCTTACAAATTCACAGTGTTCACCATAGCACATACCCTTCGCAATGTCCATTACCAAGCCACCCCATCACTCCCACCCCCCACCACTCCAGCAACCCTCAGTTTGTTTCCTGAGATTAATAATTCCTCATATCAGTGAGATCATATAATACATGTCTTTCTCTGACTGACTTATTCCACTTAGCATGATACCCTCTAGTTCCATCCACATCATTGCAAATGGCAAGATTTCATTTTTTGATGGCAGCATAATATTCCACTATAGATATATATGCCACACCTTCTTTATCCATTCATCTGTTGATGGATATCTTGGCTCTTTCCATAGTTTAGCTATTGTGGATATTGCTGCTATAAACATTGGGGTGCACATACCCCTTCAGATCACTACTTTGTATCTTTGGGGTAAATACCCAGTAGTGCAATTGCTGGGTCATAGGGCAGCTCTATTTTCAACTGTTTGAGGAACCTCCATACTGTTTTCCGGAGTGGCTGCACCAACTTGCATTCCCACCAACAGTGTAGGAGGGTTCCCCTTTCTCCACATCCTCACCAACATCTGTCATTTCCTGACTTGTTAATTTTAGCCATTCTGATGGGTGTGAGGTGGTATCTCATTGAGGTTTTGATTTGGATTTCCCTGATGCCGAGTGATGTTGAGCACTTTTTCATGTGTCTGTTGGCCATTTGCATGTCTTCTTTGGAAAAATGTCTGTTCACATCTTCTGCCCATTTCTTGATTGGATTATTGGTTCTTTGGGTTTTGAATTTGATAAGTTTTAGACTGATATTTAATCCCCTACATCTTCATCACTGTATCTGTTAAACATATGTGTAATTCATGAAGTTATTGTAAATGAATTACATTAAGCGAAAATCTGTGCCTCGTGTTAGTATCTAGTAAGCACATAATAAGTACTATATTTAATTACACTCTATACCTTTCAAGTATTTTTATCTTATAATAATTGATTTTCGTTCTACAGAAGGAAACACTGACACTATATGAACGGACGATTTGTGAGTTAATACTGGAGCCAAAAAGATTCCTGAGTCTGAACACAAAGCTTTGTCTTCTGTTATTGAGTAAAAAAAACTTATAGGAAATATCACATATTTGAACCCGTGCTTAAGCCCACACCTGTCTCTATGAAAAACTGACCTCAATAATCTTAACTTCTTTTCTTTCTTAATCATTTATGGATTTACCTGACTCTGCATTCTAGTGTAGTAATCCACGGACTTTTTGTAAAACCTTTCTAGGTTTTATAAATGCTTCTGCAGTGGAAAATAGTCAACTTTTAGCTTTGTATCCATTACAGTCCCTAAAATTCCTTTTTTTTTAAACATTAAGTCACTGTGATACATGCTGGTTTGGGGGGATTTATATGTAAAATAGGACCCCAAAAAGCCAAACTTCCTGTTCGTTATACATCAGTCCTTTCTCTTTGAGTAGAGAAGTTGTAAATACAGTTCTGCCCTTCAAATAAAAAATACTAAATATTTGAAATGAGAGGGTAAAAAAAAGTAACATGTCTTCTCTTGTTATGAACTACAAACACAATGTCCCAGAAAGAAAACAACAGTGTCAGCACAATTCAGTAAATAAAACAACAGGCTGTCACTGGTTTTTATATAACAGTGTGGTTCTGATATAGCGAGCAAAATTTCTAAAAGGACCATTCCAGACACAGAGAGGCTTAATGGTGTGAGTATCTTCATGTATTGTGGAGAATAGATGTAGTATCAAAGCACAGGACAGGACTGTGTAAAATATAGACATCAAGGTAGAAAAAATATAAAGCTAGAATATAAGTATTCAAATGCTATGACTGGAGTACATGAAAAGACCAAAAATGCTAGTAATTATTTCAGAATACAGAAAATACAGCTGGTTAATAAATATATGGAAAAAGATCTCATTTTTTTTTTAAATGAAACTCTCCTAGGGTACAGGGACTGCATCTAATTCAAGTCATCTCATTGTAGCATCTAGGACAACACAAGGCATACTATTCCATCTAAAAGTCTAGAAAAGACTTTCAAAATGATGACATGTATGTTGCTGTAGCAAATGAGGTCCTTCATACTTTAGTGATAAAAGCTTAAACAGGTAGATGAAACTGGAAAACAATAGGAATATATGTGTAAAATTTTTTTCAAAGTTTGTATCATTTGTTCTAGCAATTATAGTTCTTTGGCTCCTTTTTGGGTGGTAATAATCTAATTATAAAACACCCGTGTGCCAAGATCTTGATTATACTGCTATTCCTTTATAGGAAGATATTAGAAATATCTAAAAAATTATAAAAACAGAATGATTAACTTATGTCATGCAACTTGATAGAAATCAAAAATTTCATAGGAAGTACTTTTATTTTTACCACAAGTACAATTACTACCACTACCATTGGCACACTACTAGATATTATCTAAAAACAGTTAATATTCTTCATTCTTCAAAAAATTTTTATCTAATATTTCATATAAAGCTCATAATAACCTCATAAGTTTAATTTCACAGATAAGTAAAAGTAACTTTCCCAGCAGTCATAAAGCAAATGGTGGAGCTGAGTTTTAAATCTACACAATTAAATTATTTTAAATGATTTCTGGAAAGATGGAGATACTGACCAAAATGCAAACTGGTGAGCTGTAAGTTTAAGTGTCCACTGATCATTTAATCATTGAATACTTGCTTATTTCAATACATAAATGTGTTTTGTTATGTGCTTTTGTGATTTCAAGACTTATGAAATTTAAATAAACATTTAAAAATTCCGTGGGCTTATTGGATTTTTTACTTGTTAATTTCTTAAATTGCAACTGAATACAATAAATATTTTAAGTTTGAAATAAAATAAACATTGTACCTGCCTTTGTCAGGATTCAGCATGAAACAAATAGCATACTCAATGAAATAATTGAGGAAAGTTAAATCATGGCATATTTAAGAAGGTGTGAGCGCGGGGGCAGGGGCAGGGGGCGCCCGGGTGGGTCACATGGTTAGGCATCTGCCTTCAGCTCAGGTCTTAATCCCAGGGTCCTGGAATCGAGCCCCACATCAGGCTCCCAGCTCAGTGGGGAGTCTAGTTCTCCCTCTGCCTCTCTCCCCTGCTCATGCTCTATCTCTCTCTCAAATGAATAAATAAAATCTAAAAAAACCAAAAAGGTATGAGCGGAGTTTTTGTTTTGTTTTTAAGAGAAACAAGCAAGGATGAAAAAGGATCCAAGGGCTGGTAAAAATATGGAGCTAAGTATACTCAAAGGCTTGAAGAGCAAGGGGAGGAAGGAAGCAATTACCAAAACTCAGAATAGATAAGAGTTTTGGGGCGCCTGGGTGGCTCAGTCATTAATGTCTGCTTTTGGCTCAGGTCATGATCCCAGGGTCCTGGGATGGAGCCCCAGATCAGGCTCCCTGCTCACCCGGAAGCCTGTTTCTCCTTCTCCCGCTCCCCCTGCTTGTGTTCCCTCTCTCGCTGTGTCTCTCTCTGTCAAATAATTAAATCTTAAAAAAACAAAAAAGAATAGATAGAGCTTTAAGTGAGTACCAAGGAATCAATGTTTCTTGGTAAAGGGACACAACCAATCTACAGCAGCTTAGTAAAGACAGAATTAAAATAGATGCCCACAAATTCACATTTCTTCTCCACTTTTCTGTGCTGTTACCTCACAAGAAATCCAGTGGGCCAAAGAATGCTTTGGATGGAATTCATAATGTCAGCTTCCTAGAGCAAGAGCAGGGCAGAGAAGAGTAGAGTAAATCAGCCTGTGGTAGATTATTTGCAAAAATGGCTTCAATTATTCCATTCTATATCTATGAGCTTTCAATGTCACTTTGCTTCATCTACTATTAAGAGGATGGGGCTTGTGATTTTTTTTTTTTTTTTTTGGTGTCAAATAGAATGTAGAAGTGAGATTGTACCAGTTCTGAGCCTAAGCCTCAAGAGGCTTCTCATGTATATTTGTTATTTTAGCACCCTGCTCAGCCACCATGTGCACAAGCACATATTAACCTGCTGGTAACGAGAGAACATGCGGCCAAAGTAGAGTAAGCTTAGTTAGTACAGTCAAGAGTAGCAAATCTGTCTACCGACACATAGCTGCCACAGTAGCATGAAGAATCCAACTAATCTGTAAATTCATGAGCAATAATAAATGGTTATTGTTCTAAGTGACTTAGTTTTGGGGTGGAGCAATAAGTAATTATTGCAATATCCTCATTAGTGTGTTTAACCATTCAAAAAGTATTTATTTATTTATTAGCCATGTGTTATGAGCAAGTACTGTGCTAAGCACTGCACTGATAGAATGATTAAATATGAACACTTATAAATTATAATACAAATGTAAGTAAAATACATAGTATTTTAAACATACAAAAGAGAAAAAAAACAATTTAAGGAGTTGAGATATATTTAAAGAAGACAAGATGAAAATTGTAAAAAGTATGAAAATGAAAGATGTTTGTTGAGTTTTTCGTTGTCAACTAATTTGGCTTTTCTATAGAGTCCATGATGTTTAGTTGTCAACTAACTTGGCTTTTCTATAGAGTCCATGATAGGGAATAGTATTTCATGAAACTAGTAGTCTTAATGATTTTTTTTTCTGCTCATGATATATTAGTAAATAATTTATTACTAAGGCATATACATAAATCTACAGATATATGTTCACGTCTAAGTTTGTCTTAAGAAAGAAAATAAAACCCTAGATGTTTGCCTAATTTGTACTTCTATATTATATATATACATACATATGTATATATTTATTTTAGAGAGAGAGAGCAAGTGGGGGAGAAGGGACCGAGGGAGAGAGAGAGAGAGAATTTTAAGCAGGCTCCATACCCAGCAGGGAGCCTGACACAGGGATTGATCTCAAGACCCTGAGATCATGACCTGAACCAAAATCAAGAGTTGGACACTTAACTGACTGACCACTCAGAAGCCCTATAAAATCTTTATATTATGATGTACTATGATTTATTTCTAAGTGATTGTGAAAATTATTAGTATTACTGTTGGTAATATATACTAATAAAGCATAGTGTTTATTGAGCATTGCTAGCCCTGTGCTAAGTGTTTTGAAGACATTTTTTGGTATTACTTGGGAGATGGTATTTTTTCCACTTACTGGTATGGCAAATGAGGTTTAGAGAGATATATAACTTTTCCCAAGTATCACAGATATGAAGTGGTGAACTAACATTAGAATACTCATACATACGCACAATATACATATTCAAGTGAATTGCATATAATTTTTATTTATATACTAATCTCTAGATGATGATTGCTACGTCACTCTTATGAAGTCATAAAAAATTAAACCACAGTTACTTTTATCTCCATAATACTTGTATTTAATTAACTCAACAGATATTATTAATTGAACATATACTATGTGGTACACATTTAAAGTTTGGACTGTACAAGCCTGAGGTTTATTGCCCTTAAATAAGGACTTCTCAAAAAATGTGTAGAAACAGGACAGAATCTTTAATCTCTCTGCCCACTTGCATTATTAGAAGCTGATTTCACAGGAATTAAGCTATGGAATTAAGAGATTAGACAAAAAAATATGTCTTCTAAATTCAACACTTACTAAATTCACAATTCTGTCTTCCATTAAAAGAAAATAAGTAATTCAATATTCAAAAATCTTAAAAATTTCATACAAGTGAGAAAAATTTACGTGAGTTTCTAAGATTAATTTTTGTTACCATGATACCATAAATTCAAACTAGGAATGTGCTTTAAGAGAAATATAATGCAAAACAATTAAAATAATGCATACAGAAGCTAGAATTATTATTTCTAAATTATTACAACTTCAGACATAAGTGGTTAAAATAGCACTGTCTGTGATGATGGAAATTATCAGAATCTACACTGTTCAATATGGTAGCCAGTAGCCACATGGGCTACTGAGAAGTTGAAGTGTGGTTAATCTTACTGAAGAATTACATCATTTTATTTTATTTCAATTAGGTTTAAAAGTAAATATAAATACCTATATGTAGCTAGTTGTTAACACAGCAATAGAGAATCAATTCTGATTGGTAGTGTCCTTCTCTTTCCTAAAAGGTTCCAAGAGGCAAAGTATTTTTTATACCACTCAATGACAAAACCAATAAAAAATGATAAATATGTATATACCTTATAGTATGCTTTGAAGTTTTGACTATTCGAAAAATCATAAAGCAAGAGTAGAATTAGATTTTTAATAAATCTATTGTGTTTTTTCAATTCAATCATGTTTATAAGTTACAGTGAATAAAATAATACAGAGAACAAATCAGAAACTTCTCAATTATCTTAAATTTCCTAAAAAAAGTTATCAAAATAGATTTTCAAACCAGAAGAAATAGAGAAGTTTGGGAACAATTTATTTCTATAGCACAGATGTGTAACATCTTTGCTAGGAAAGAGGAAAATTTCTTTTCTCATTTAGATCTACTTTAGCTTCAGTACGAAGCAGAAGAGAGACAAACACCAGGAAGAAATATAAATCAATAATTTTCATTTCCCAAGAAAAATGGTTCTGTACAAATAAAGCTGACTCTTACATTTGGGGTACAGTAGAGAAGCAGTTCTAGTGTTCAACAATATTCAACATTTTGTTTAAGTGAACTGGCATTTTGTGTTGAGAATCATCTACAAGGTGGTAAAGAAAATTAATGACATTTACTTTTTTTCTAGACTTTAACTCACATGACTGTGTTTGGTGAATAAAATCACATAGGCGATAGCCTTTGCAAGCTCCAAACAAGAATCAGTGCAGAAGCAGCTTCTGCTTTAGGCTTTCCCCCTCAGTCAGTCTAGGGTCATCCCCTCCTCAAAACTCCAGGACTCACATATCTGACTACTGGTTCCCCTTACCTCTTCAGCCATTTTTCTTTCCACAATATTCTTATCTGTAAAGGTAAAGATATCTTCATGGAATAGTCACTTCCACTTACATTGTGTAAATTTAAATCACAGAACTGTACCTCTGAAACAATACATTACATGTTAAAAGAAGAAGAAGAAGAAGAAGAAGAAGAAGAAGAAGAAGAAGAAGAA